>NW_022196897.1:10944020-10950001 GCF_008632895.1 Mastomys coucha
ACAAAAACAAAAAACAAAGCAGGTAGTCTGTCACGTAAGGGTAGCTGGATAGACGATCATATCTCACGTCCCTGCTTTCCCTTTCCTGTTGTGCCTACCTCAGCATGATCACACACAGCCAGGACCATGCTTATCACAAAAGCCTGTTTTCTACTATGAACTCACTTTATATAGGGAATTAAGCATTCCTAATGCCAGAGAGCTTATTAGAGAAAGGAAGGCTAGCTTGTAGCATTCTTCATATGAGGAACAACAACAACAAAACATAAAAAAGCATATTAGAATTTGAAAATTAATCACACCTTTGATCCATGGCCACTGCCATTGCTTTCAACAAGCAAGGATAGGATCAAATTCTCTAACCACTAAATTTATATTTTCAGCAAAATAGTTACTGATGTAGTAAGTCATTCTGGTCCCTGACTCTTCCAGCATCTGTACCATGTACTGCTCCAACTTTCCTTAGTCTCACCAGCATATTCAGATGAAGGAGACATGTATGGAAGGATTTGAAATTGTTTCAAATACCCATGTGTCCTCTTCAGGGAATCCACTGGTTAAACTGGTTAGACAGTGCTTCTGTCTCCTAAATTTCCCTTCCCTTCCCTTCTTCCCTTCCCTCTCCTCCCCTCCCCTCCCCTATCCTCCCCTCCCCTACTCCCTCCCCTCCGCTTCCCCCCTGGACTAAAATTCTGAGAGTCACCTTCCTCTGCCTCCCAATTGCTGCAATTTTGTTGTTTCTTTTTTTTTTCTTTCTTTTTTCTTTTTTTCAGATAGTGTATTAGTGTAACAGCCCTGGCTGTCGTGCAACTTCCTCTGTTGACCCATCTGGCCTAGAGAAGGATATCTGCCTGCCTGTGGCTTTGGAGTGCTGGGGTTAAATCTGAGTGTCACCATGCTTTGTTAATATCTCATCTTTTATGATTGAAGGTTCTAGCTTTTGCCAGGCAGTAGTGGTGGTGGCAGTGGAGGGGATAGTGACAGATGTAGGAGGATCTCTGTGAGTTTGAGGCTACTTTAATCTACAGTTCATGCTCTGGGGTTTCAAAGGTTACAGAAGAAGAAACCCTATCTAGATATATAATAAAGCAAAGCAACAATCACTCTGGTATTATATATAATAAAGATATATGCCCTTTAGTCCTATTATATGTAGAGCTTTGATTATGAAAGCATGAACGATTTCATTAAAAAAGTTTTCTGTACATCATCTTCGACTGCTTTTCTTTCTTAAGGTAGGCAATTAGAGGTACAAATTTCAGCAAGACACATACATGAGGGTACTGCCCTAGTGCACAGAATAAAGCAGTTTTTGGTGGCTGTTGGGGGTTGGATTGGAAGAGAAGAAACATTGATTCTGTTTTCAAAGTCTTTCTTCTCTCTCTCTCTCTCTCTCTCTCTCTCTCTCTCTCTCTCTCTCCCTCTCTCTTACACATGATTATGGAAATATTTTGAATTGTGTATGGATCATACCTTCATGGTCAACACATCACCTCCATACACAAAGACATAAAAAGACAGACAGACAGATAAGCACACATGCACACACACACACACACACACACACACACACACACACACAGAGTAGGAGAAATGAAAAACTAGAAACCTTCCTGGAGTTAAAAAAGAAAAGGAAGCCAACCTGGGTGTGGTGGTGCACTCCCTTTATCCCATCATTGTGAAGGGAGAGTGAGGCAAATCTGAAATCAAAGTCTGCCTGGAAGGTGGCACCTGTTTACAAGAAATCCTGTTTTAAATAAATAAAAATAAAGTAAGTCACTACATACATACATACATACATACATAATATGTACATTAAACAAATAATGAGAACTAAATGGCATGGATCTGCCTTTGTTGCACCAAAACCTACTCTAAGTTTAAATGACATATATCACCCCCGCCTCCCTTACAGCTCACCTCCATACAAAGCCTGCACTATCATTCAAACACATATAGGAACCTGCTCTTATACAAGTTCACACAAGGTGACAGATACATGCACACACAAACACACATGCAGATATATTTTGAAATGAAATTAAATAGACAGTAAACTAACAGGAAACCAAAAACAAACTATCTGTGATTAATATTGTGCTGCCATTCTGGTTTATGTTACATGGTTTGTTACATCAACTGAGATGGTGGTGAAGTCACATGGTTGCTTCAATCTTGGTGAGGTCACCAGAGAATATGACTGCCACTCAAAAAAAAAAAAATGCCACTCAAAAAAAGTGGCTTAAGTCTTGGTGAGGCTAATGTGCAATAAATTCATGGATTAAGAAATTAAAAACAAAACTTCCTGGGTTGAAAGAAGGAAAGAAAGAATGAGTGAATGAAAGAAAGAAAGAAAGAAAGAAAGAAAGAAAGAAAGAAAGAAAGGGAGAGAAGTAAAGAAAGGAAGGGAAGAAGGAAGAAAGGAAGAAAGATAGAAAGAGAGAGAAGGAAAGAGAAAAACTAAAGAAAGAAGAAAGAAATGAAGGAAAAAGGAAGACAGAAAGAAAGAAAGAAAAAGGAAGGAAGGAAGAAAAGAAGGAAGGAAGGAAGAAAGAAAAGAAAGGCAGCATAGTGATTCATGCCTTTGATCTTAGTACTGGGGAGGTAGAAAGAGAGTAAGGACTTAAGAGGCCAGTCTAGAATGCAAAACTTGTAGAGAGACTGTCTCTAAGAAATAAATGAATACAGAAAGATATCCATCCATGTATGCATACATGCATGTTTGTTGGTTCAGAGGGCAAAGCTTCTGGCTATTAAGCACTAGGTAAAATATTAAGACCTAAATGGCATGTTAAGGCTTAGGTAGGATGTTAAGAGCTAGCCTACCATTTTGTGCTATTACTAATATAATAAGGAAACACTCTCATAAGTTATTTATTCCATTACTAGGAAACATTCTCATTCCCAAGTTGATTCCATATTTTGTTAGGTTCTTTGTCCTTGGAAACTAATCAGGATAGAAGTCAGTTGAACTGCTTTGTTGTATAGTTACCCATAATAAGCTTGTATCTGGAGAGACCACCCAGCAGCATTTCCTGTACTTGTGTATAAGCTTTTATGGTATATACTTGTTTTTATAAGTGTCCTGGGGAGGGACCCCAACATAGGAGACATATCTATACCAATATAAAAAACTATGTAGAATGAAACTTCCATTTTGAGTACGTTTTGAGTAAAGTGTATGTTACCAATTCCTCACTGGGAACTGGCAACCTACTTGGAAGAAAGATGTGTACATGGGTAACTGGCATCCTGTTTAGCAAGTTAGTACATGAATGTTACACAAGGAAAGTCCCCTGCCATAGTTGAATACCCCAACTAATGGCAGAAGGATACGTGTAAAATAAAGACATGTTCCTAACGAAATCTCCTATCCCTAAATCCAGAGTGGTGGAATACCTGGGTAAAGATGTTTGTGGATTTTAGGCATGAAATCCCTGTAAATTCGTAACTCAAAATCAGAGTTCAGCTGCAGAACCTGAATTGTGGCCCTGATAGATAAGTCCTAGGGTATATCCAGTCCTGGACTCAATTCTGGCCAACATACATGACAACCTGCTTTTATGATTTATTTTGTGTGTATGTGTGTTGTGGGGAGGTGTGGGGGATGGTGGTGGTTGCCTGCCTGTCTATCTGCCTTCCTGCCAGCCAGCCTGCCTGCTTACCTATCTGTCTTTTTGTCTGTAAACCATATGCATGTCTGATGCACTCAGATCCAGATGAATGGGTCAGATCTGCTGAAATTAAAGTGATGGATAGCTGTCAGCTCCCTGTTTCCTCCCCTGTAATTGGTGGAACTTGAACCTATGAAAGACAGAAACTTAACATGCATGAGCAAAAACAGGCTACGGTAAACTTCTGTGATCTGTTTTAGTGTTACAGAATTGTTGCAGTAAATCTCCAACCTCAATAAGCCCATGCAAGGGAAACACAACCAGATTAATATGAATAGAAGCTGCATGCCTAGATTGGGCAGATACAGCACTACACCACTACATTCCCCATCTATGAAATCCCTTGTTACGTATGGTTCCTCCAGGCCATGTACTTCTGCTCCATCTTCTTCCACTTCCTCTTCTGTCCTCCTCATCTCTCCTTCCTCTCCTCATCTCTTCTCTCCTTATCTCTTCTTCCCTCTCTAAAACTTCCAGCTCCACCTTCCCTCTCCACTGCCCAATCACGGACTTTATTTTACCAGTAAAAGATGGGGAGAAAGTAGACATGAAGTCATCTGAGTACATGATTCACTCCTCAACCAAGGTACACCCTCTGGGGGAAGCAGAATTAGCATCAAAATACAAACAGCTTCAGGGGAATCCACAACACAGAATTATGTCTGTTGAGCCTCCTAGTGACATACATGAAACAAAAACATATATATTTTTGCTAGTTTTCCCATTTTATCTTAAAAATACTTCATTACCTCCAAGGTATACATATCAAAGAAAACATATTTTATTGAAATATTTAGATATAAATGAGGAGCTGCCACCACCACAAGCAACAAAATACTGTGAGGAACAACAACAAAAGAGCATATTGGGATTGTACATTCCTTGTTTCCTTGATCCATGGCCACTTTCATTATTTTTAGCATTCAATGATAGGTTCAGAATCCCTAATATCTGCATCTATATCTTCAGTGAAATAGCTCCTGATATAGTAATTCTTTCTGGTCCTTGAGTCAGAAAACTTCTGTAGTTTCTACTGCTGCAGCTTTCCTCAATTTCTCTCCCAGAGTCAGATGAAGGAGACATGCATAGGATGCCATTGAATTTGTTTAATGACCCCTCTCTGACATGCGTGTTTCCATTACCTATGCACTGCCCACCACAGATTTGTGTCTCAGAGATCTTATTTATTTTTTATGTTGAGGCTTCAATAACCACTAGGCTACACTTCCAGAAGAAGAAGAAGAAGAAGAAGAAGAAGAAGAAGAAGAAGAAGAAGAAGAAGAAGAAGAAGAAGAAGAAGAAGAAGAAGAAGGGGGAGGAGAAGGAGGAGGAGGAGGAGGAGGAGGAGGAGGAGGAGGAGGAGGTGGAGGAGGTGGAGGAGGTGGAGGAGAAGGCAAAGGAGAAGGAGAAGAAGGAGAAGGAGAAGAACCAACCAAGCAAACAAACAAGTGCAATAGGACCACTGGATTCTATACAATAGAGGATATAGCCAATGTATGTGGGGTTGTAATCTCTGGGTTCAAAGTCTCTCTGACCTACAGAAAGAATTTCAGGATAATTAATTTTTTTGTGTTTATATTTATTTTTAACTATTTAATCTCTGTCTGTCAGTAAGTCATTCTTTTGTCTATCTTTCTGTCAAGGTTTCACCAAGAAATGCAAAATGGCTACATAAACCCCATTTGTCTCCATTTAAGGCCCCCATTTGTTTCTGTTAAGGATTAGGCCTACTTTCAAAAGAGGTCATAAGATATGAGCTCTAAGAACAGAACATAATCCAGAATAGATCACAAAGCCCCCTCCAATAGAACAGCCTAGGAATAATTTTAAAAATGTTGAGCTATCTTATCTCAGAATGGGCCATCAGCAGTAGGTAGCCCCAATTCATCACATAGTTGAATGTTCATGACATAGGATTGCAGATCACCAACCATCTGTGAGTCCTTAGCACCCACCAATGAAATTTCAGATTGCCTAATTCTTCTAGGGTTCACCTAGTTTCCTATAAGAAATCCTGTGTGCCTTTGTCTGGGGTCACCATTTAGAAAATGGTTGACCCCTGCATGCTAGCTATTTCTGGAGAATAAATGCTCCTTGTTTTTGCATACTATGTGCTTCTGGGGTCTTCCTTTTGGGATTTTCAGACTCTTACATTTTGTGCATTGGCTGCGAAAGGCTTGGGTCTCCCTGGACTCAATAGTAGAGCATGTTTTGGAGATCAATTGACTCTCCCATGATCATTGAGTTGGGGTAAGCCTCTGTGTGCTGTGTGTTTTATATGTTTGTCATGTTCTGAGTAGTCTTTTG
>NW_022196897.1:10950011-10953300 GCF_008632895.1 Mastomys coucha
TGTTTAGGTAACTACCTCCTGGCCAGGGGAGATGGGGTGGCATGAAGGACTCTCCAAAGCCCCAATCAGTTTGAGATCAAGAGCTCCATTCTGACTGAGGTTCTGGTGGAAGCTATCAGGTTCTTCCCAGATGGTGGAGCTACTCCAGAGATAGACCACCATCTCTGAACTCCTTTCAGTTGGAGCTCAGAGAATACCAATCTGACACAAACTTTAGTGTAGAATGACAGGATCCTCTTGATTGACAGAGCCCATTTTTTGGGAAAGGCTGCCATCAGCTTCCTTTGGGTTTCTTTCCTGGACCCCTTGTAGGCTTGTTTTCAAGTTTCTGTGCTTGATTTGTTCTTTTTTATTTTCTTGAGAAGTACCATAAGGCAGACTAGCAGCCCTTCCCCATTAGACCTAGCCCAGTCACACTTCAAGGACTTCAGAGGCTGGGGCATGGGGCAGGGGGTGGTATTTGGGCTTACCTGCATGGTAGAGGAGACTGAGTGGTTTTTGCAAGAATGGCCTGCTTTCAATGGGGTATGGCCAGCAGGAGGCATTTTCCATCTTCCTACTATCTTCTTGTTTAAAGGCATTGTGTATAGAAATCCTGAGCACTCTCACCAGGTTCCATATACCACTGTCTGGCAACACCTGGTAGAGAGCCTCTTTATCTGGCTAAGACCTCTTCTACCACCTAACCCAGTGATCTTACAGGTCAAGGAGCTGTGAAAGAATTGTAAGCCAGAAGTTCTATTCACCTTGGCTCTGGAGTTAAACTTCTGCCAGCTTATCACACTATCCTGGTGCACAACCATACCTTGCAAATGGCAGATACTGATCCAGGCCCTGGGGAAGCTTGGGGAAACACAGTTAGCCCTCTGCACACAAGAGCACACACTGCAAGGCAGACAGATTCCACCATAAATGCTCTGCCTTGCAAGTGACTGAGCCCCCTGCTGGGCAGTGCAGACAGTCCATCACACAATCCACTTTTCCACTAGCGATTTAAACAGCTGGAAGATACAGAATCCCAAATATTCAGAGAAACACTCTGCTTTCTATAGACATATTAGGCTCTCTAATGGTTAGCCCACTTGGAATGATTGCCATCAGCTCTTACAGGTCCTCTTTAGGACCAAGGAATGAGAATGGATGATAGTGGCAGCCTGGAAATTGGTTCTGGGTGCAAATACCAAGCAGACCATTGTATAAGCCAATATTGTTTTTTACTTTTCCCTTGTTCTGTATTGACAGGAATCCTAAACTCCATATGAGTTGGGAGAAGTTAAAAGTATATCGCCAGATTCTTACAAGAGGTCTTCAGGAGGCTGCTAGAAGGCCCAAAAATTTGTCTAAGATAGCACAAGTTATACAAGGTTAGGAGGAGTGTCCAGGATCATTTCATGAGAGATTGCTGGAAGCCTACCACAGCTATATGCCTCTGGACCTAGAGGTGAGGCAAGCTCAAATTTGGCATTCATCAACCAGGCAGCAACAGACATCCATCTTCAATAAGTGGTGCTGGTCTAACTGGCTGTCTGTATGTAGAAGAATGAAAATAGACCCATATTTGTTACCTTGTAAAAAGCTCAAATCCAAGTGGATCAAGGACCTCAACATACAATCAGATACATTGAATCTAATAGAAGAGAAAGTGGGAAAGAGCCTTGAACTCATTGGCACAGGGGGAAATTTCCTAAACAGAACTACGATGGCTCATGCTCTAAGATCAAAAATTGATGAATGGGACCTCATGAAATTGGAAAGCTTCTGTAAGGCAAAGGACATAGTTAATAAGACAAATTGACATCCTACAGATTGGGGAAAAAATCTTCACTACCTCACATCTGATAGAGAGCTAATTTCCAAAATATATAAAGAACTCAAGAAGTTAATCACCAAAAAAACCAAATAACCCAATCAAAAAGTGGGGTATAGAACTAAACCAAGAATTCACAGCTGAAGAATCTTGAATGGCTGAGAAGCACCTAAAGCACTATGTTCAAAGTCCTTAGTGATCAGAGAAATGCAAATTAAAACGACTCTGAGATTCCATCTTACACTAATCAGAATGGCTAAGATCAAAACCTCAGGTGACAACACATGTTGGAGAGGATGTGGAGAAAGAGGAACACCTCCACTGCTGGTGGGACTGCAAACTGGTACAACAACTCTGAAAATTAATCTGGAGGTTCCTCAGAAAATTGGAAATAGATCTACCTGAAGACCCAGCTATACTAGTCTTCAGAATATACCCAAAAGATGCCCCACCATGCCACAGAGGCACGTGTTCCAGTATGTTCATAGCAACCTTATTTGTGATAGCCAGGAGCTGGAAACAACATAGATGTCCCATGACAGAAGAATGGATACAGAAACTGTGGTTCATTTATACAATGAAATACTACTCAGCTATTAAGAATGAAGACATCTGGAGTTTGCAGGCAAATGGATGTACATTTCTAAATCAGCCCTCAAACCATCAATATACTATAATTGTGTCTTACAACTTCACATATTAAATTATCACCAATATTTTCCTCCCCAATACATTTTTCCTCAATGTTACTAGAAAATAGTTTTCCAATAACAAAGTATTAAGAATCCAAGACTAAAGGAGCAGAGACAGTCAGGCATCAGAGGAACCAAGCAAATAAAGGTGTAAAGGGAGGTACAAGACATGTTTGGCCAGAAGAAGAAGAGAATCAGAGGTGAAAACAAGTCAAACTCTCCAAGAGGATTTGCTACTGGTTTGTATGAAGGCATTTAAACTTCTGCAGATAAGTTTATTGTTAGAATGTACATAGAAAAATCAAACAAAACTGAGACAATTAATTATAGGAAAACAAATATATAACAGAACAACTAATCACAATCATTTATATGGCTTAACTTTATAATTAATTAGAAGTCATAGAAATGTGTATGGTTAATTTACACCAGGGCTTTGATGCAATTATATTAAACAGATTAGAGGATAAGAAATAGTAAGTATATGGCTTTGAATTCTGTACTTGGAAATCAGAAGGAAACAACAGAAAAATTAAAGAATAAGTCATTGTAGTTAGAAAAATCAGAGTACAAGAAATAAGAAATATATCAATAAAAATGTCAAAAGTAGAAAAATGGATATATAGAAGTGAATATTGAAGGAATCCGATAAAACTGCTTCTAGAGTTTGGCCATGAGGGGTGATGTATGTTGCAAAGAGTGTATAAGCATGCAACAGTTATTTTTGTAACAAAATTATTTAAAATTATGTTTTTATAGTACATGGATCTTTGAGGGAAACCAAACTAAC
>NW_022196897.1:10953310-11016028 GCF_008632895.1 Mastomys coucha
GAAGAAAATAAAGAGGAAAAAGCATGTTATTGGACTCTTACCTGCATTTCTCTGGTGCAAATTGAAAAAAGAAATGAATCTCTTTAGCCGCTTATTTGGAAAGGGCCAAGATGTCTCTTCAGAGAAGGCTATTGTAAGGTCAAACTCTTTCCATCTACGGAATCCCACAGGAAATTTAAAATATTGGTTAAAATAGCACATGAACTTATCATTCATAGGGCATCTTGACTAATTGTAAAGATTCAGAATAGAAAAACCAATGCAAAAATAGGGAGAAGAAAACATATGTTGTGTTCAATTTTTCCAATAATTTAATTTTTTTAATTCACTTTCCATTTAAAGCACCAACCTTCTCCTCCCTCTCCTCTGAGTCTCACCATTACAAATTTCTCCACCCATTGCCACTTCTCCTTCTCCTCAAAGACATGTATCTCCCCGTGTGTGCCACTTCATCCTGGAACATCTAGACCCAGGAAAACTAAGCATATCCTCTTCCAGAGACCTAACTGGGAAGTGCAGGAAGGAGAAGAATCAAGTGGCAGGGAACAGAGACCTAGACATCTTCTTAGGGGATCCACATGAAGACACACATTTGATAGAAATATATAGGGAGCCTAGGTCCAGCTCCTGTATCAGTGGACTGTTTTCTGTGAGATCCCACAGTCATGGGTTAGTTGACTCTGTAGGTCTTTTTGTGGTGTCCTTGACCCCCATCGCTTCTACATTTCTATCCCCGACTCTTCCACAAGACTCCCTGAGCTCTTCCTGATGTTTGGCTGTGGGTCTCTGCATCTGCCTCCATAAGCTATTAGATGAAACCTCTCATGAGACAGTTATGGTAGGTTCCTGTCTGCAAGCATAGTAGAATATCATTAGTAATGTCAGGGGTTGGCTCTCTCACTTGAGATGGGTCCCATGTTGGGCCCATCATTGGTTAGCTATTCCCTTAGTCTCTGCTCCTTCTTTATCCCTGCACATCATGTAGACAAGACAGATTTTGAGTTTAAGGTTTTGTGGTTGGACTGAGTCCTTCCTGACTACAAGAGGTAGCCACTTCAGTCTGTATATCCTCCTGTTAGAAATCTCAGCTAGTGCTACCTCCATAGACTCCCCATATCCTCCATTCAAGGCTTCTAGTTAGTCACCAGGGATGGCTACCACCAGTTTCCATTCTCACTCTCAGCTCTCTCCCACTCTACATGTTCACATC
The DNA here is from genome assembly GCF_008632895.1 of Mastomys coucha. Classification (NCBI taxonomy): domain Eukaryota; kingdom Metazoa; phylum Chordata; class Mammalia; order Rodentia; family Muridae; genus Mastomys; species Mastomys coucha. The sequence continues at coordinate 10,954,521 of NW_022196897.1, forward strand.
CCCATCCCTGTCCTCCCTTTACTCCCTATTCTGGACAGTTCCCTCCTTCCATCTACCACCAAGGTGAGTTTCCACTTCAGGGAGATTTGCATACTCCCTTGAGACCTCCTTATGGCCTAGTTTCTTTGGGTCTCGGGATTATAGCACGGTTATTCTGCATTTCCTGGCTAATGTCCAATTATAAGTGAGTATATACCATTCATGAATTTCTGGCTCTGAGTTACCACATTCAGGATGTTATTCTCAAGTTCCATTCATTTGCTTACAAAATTCATGATGTCTTTGTTTTTAAAAGCTGAATAGTATTCCATTTAGTAGATGTACCACATTCTCTTTATCCATTTCTCAGTTTAGGAATATTTAGGTTATTTAGGGTTTCTGGCTATTACAAATAAAGTCATTATGAACATAATTGAACAAAAGCCCCTGTGGTATACTGGGGAATAAAATGGGCATATTCCCAGGGTGATATACCTGATTCTTGAGGTAGAACTATTCTCAGTTTTCTGACAAATGGCCAACTTAATTTTCAAAGGTGTACAAGTTTGCATTCCTACCAGCAATGCAAGAGTTCTCTTTGTTCCACATCCTCCCCAGCATGTACTGTCGCTTTAATTGTTGATCTTATTCATTGTGATAGGTATAAGATGGAATCTCAATGTTGATTTAATTTTAATTTCTCTGATAATTAAGGAAATTCAAGATTCTTATGTGGAGAATTCCCTGTTTAGCTCTGTTTCTCATTTTTTATTTGGGTTATTTGGGTTGGTAATGTCTAACTTCTTGAGTTCTTTGTGAATTTTGGATATTAGCCCTCTGTTAGATGTAGGGTTGGTAAAGATCCTTTCCCAATCTGTAGATTGTCATTTTGTTCTGTTGACAGTGTCCTTTGCCTTCCAGATTGTGAGGTCTCATTTATCAATTGTTGATCTTACAGCCTGAGTCATTGGTGTTCTGTTCAGGAAATTGTCTTCTACACCAATGTGTTCAAGGGTACTTCCCACTTTCTCTTCTATGAGATTTAGTGTATTTGGTTTTATGTTGAGGTCCTACATGAATTTGGACTTGGGTTTTGTGTCGGGTGATAAGTATATATCTATTGAATGATCTACCTGTAGACATCCATCTAGACTAGCACCATTTGTTGAAGATGCTTTCCTTTTTCCATTATGTATTTTTGGCTTCTTTATCGAAAATCAAGTGTCCATGTGTGAGTGAGTTTATTTATGGGTCTTCCATTTACTTCCATTGATCATATCTGTTTCTGTATGAATACCATGGAGTTTTTATAACTATTTCTCTTTATAAGAGTACAGCTTGATGTCAGAAATTGTGATTCCTCCTTAAGTTCTTTTATTGTTCAGGATTATTTTGGCTATCCTGTATTTTTTGTTTTTTTCCAAATGAAGTTGAGAATTGCTGTTTCAAGATATGTAAACAATTGTGTTGGAATTTTGATGGGAATTGCATTGAATGTGTAGATTGTTTTGGTAAGATTGCCATTTTTACAATGTTAATTGTACTCATACTAGTCCATGAGCATGGTAGATCTTTCCATCTCCTGATATCTTCCTCTGTTTCTTTCTTCAGAGTCTTGATGTTTTTCTCATGCAAGTATTTCTCTTGTTTGTGCAGAGTTATGACAACATATTTTATATTATTTGTGGCTATTATTAAGTATATCATTTCCCTAATTACTTTCCCAGACTCTTTATTGTTTGTATAAAGGAGAGATGCTGATTTTTTCAGAGTTAATTTTGTATGCGGCCACTTTGCTGAAGGTGTTTATCAGCTATAAAAGTAGAGTTTTTGGGTCATTTATGTATACTAACGGATTGTCTGCAAATAGAAATACTTTGACTTCTTTCTTTCCAACATGTACCCAAGTCACCTCCTTTAGTTGTCTTATTGCTTTCTCTAGGACTTCAAGTACTATACTGAATAGTTAGTGAATGATCAGCCTTTTTCCTGATTTTAGTGAAATTGCTTCATATTCCTCTCCATTTAATTAGATATTGGCTATTTGATTGCTATATGTTTTATGTTTACCTATGCACAGTGTATCTGTGATCTCTTGAAGACTTTTAACATGAAGGAGTGTTGGATATTGTACAGGGTCACCAATGAAGGAGCTAGAGAAAGGACCCAAGGAGCTGAAGGGTTTGCAGCCCCTTAGCGTGAACAACAGTATGAACCAACTAGTACCCTCAGAGCTCCCAGGGACTAAAGTCCAACCAAAGAGTACACATGGAGGGATTCATGGCTTCAGCAGCATGTGTATAGCAGAGGATGGCCAAGTCAGTCATCAATGGGAGGAGAGGACCTTGGCTCTGTGAAGGTTCTATGCCCCAGTGTAGGGGAATGCCAGGGCCAGGAAGTGGGAGAGGGTGGGGTGGTGAGCAGGGGGAGGAGGGAGGGAACAGGGGATTGTTTTAGTTTTTGTTTTTTGTTTTATTTATTTTTTTCTTATTTTCTTTTCTTTTTCTTTTTCTTTTGGAGGGGAACCTGGGAAAGGAAATATTGTAAATAAAGAAAACATCTAATAAAAAAAAAAGAAAAAAAGCCATAAGGAAAATTTTTTATTTAACTAAAATGACACATAAGTGTATAAGGTTACATACACATATTTCATTTAAATGAAGCTGTACCACTTGAGTAAACAACGTTCTTCCCAAAAGCCACAGAGTATCTAACAAAACCCTAATACTGGGTTTGAGAAATTCCCTTTTGAATAATGGGACAAGGTCAAGGGAGTCCAAGAGGCTATGTATGATGCCCTTGATTGTCTTCCAGAGTTTGAAGGCAGGCCTCTCTTGCTGAAGAAACCACCCACTTCAGACATAGGTCTCAGAATCTGAGCTGGATCTGACTTGAAAGCAAACTCCATGAAATTAGCTTTTTAGTACTGAAAAATATTTTGCAAGTTGCCAAGTAACAGAAGCAACCCAGCTGTGATGCCTATGAACTATAGCAACGACCAGCACAGCAAAAGAGTACTGGGGGTACAATAGTGACACTCATACTTTACAGTAATCAGTATCTGTCTAGTTGTACTTAAGGCTTAATCAACAGTAGGGAAATCACAGCTGAGACTTGTAAACTTGGCCAAATAACCAGGATTAATGAAGTCATGGATCATAGAAAAGAAATTATTATCCCCACTTTAGTAGACCAACAGAATTCTAAACTGTATTCTAAATAAGTATTCCTTTTGTTCATCTCTCATCCCTCATCAAAGAATCTTTTCTTTGAAAGTGAGGAAGACCATTACCTAAATTTCAAATGGAGAGAATTGCAAAATGAAAAGAAGAACTCACACTGGATTACCCAGCTCCAATTGATACATCTACAACAAACCTCCAATACCTAAGTCTTAGGGTACATGGCAGAAAAGGGGGAAGAACTCTAAATGCCATAGGACCGGGAAATCCTCTGTGTGAGTGTGTTTCCTAGATACAATGGGGATGCTTCATTGATGATACCACAACAATATGATTACCTAAACAAGATTTGGCCAAACACCGACAACATCAAGGAACATGATAATGTGAAAGAGGAAAACTTCACATGGGCCCTACCTTTACACAGAGAACTACAAGCAAATAATGACTGCTGAGAAGGGAAGATTAGTCTTCCTCAGGGATGAGTTTCCTTAAGTTGTCATACACATACAAATAACCCTATATTCAGTAGTTGTATTTAAATGGTACACACACACATATAAAATAAATTAATATGAGGGTATGAATGGGAGGGGCATATGAGGGATTAGGAGAAGGAAAAGGGTTATGTAGTAATTTCTTTTAGTCTGGAACGCTCCATTTCAAAGGTAAGTTCTTTAAGATGAAGAATGTGCCAGGCAATTAAAAGAACAGAATATTTTAAGATAGGATATTTAAAGGAAGGTGAGACAACAGGGCCCTTGTTCTAAAGAGAGGTGAAACATTCCATCCTACTTCTAAGCAACAGGGAAGCTCAGGAGTAACCAACTCAAAATAGCTTCAGGAATTGCCTGAAACTGACCAGATTCACCGGGTCCCTCCCTCCTCATGGATAGATAGAAATGGTAAAGAGCAAACAAGCCAGACTACCTTGAAGAATCTTAGAAAAACCCAGCTGCCTGGAAATAGAGACTATCTGAGTGTACTCATGCTTACTAAAGTATCTACAAAGGATGGACACCGTCCTACCTGTTAAGCATCCTGCATGTTGTATAGTATGTTCCAGATTTCCCAGCTTTGTTAGCTGTCACCCATGTTGGGATAGGCTTTAATGGTGCAGATGTCTGTGAGTTATTCCTGCTCCTGTAAGTAACCCCTTGCCCATAATACTTTATGTAAGCCCACAAAGTTGATATTTGTATTTAGCTCAATCATCAGCTCCCTATGTGAAGTGAGTACACGTTTCTTCATATTTTCCCAGGAATAGTGTCACACAACAAAAGGAAGGAGAGAAGTAATTACATTATTTTAGATGTAATTACTTTAACAAGCAAGCAAACAAACAAACAAAAAACCCAGCAACAACAACACAAACACCACCACCAACAACAACAAAACAAAACAAAACGGAAAAAAAAAAAAGATACTCCCTGTATAAAGCAATGCTTCCATTGGCCAGTAGATAGCAGTATAGATATTCTAAGAAGTGCAGAAAGGCATGAGTGCAATTACTATGCTGCCAAGGAAACATTAGACTCGCTCATTTTAGATCAGCACATGAAAAAACCAGAAAGTGAGACTTTAAAATATCAAATCTTAGGTGCCTCTAAATGTAAGCCTGCACATTCAGCCTACTTGTTTCCTAACAGATTTTCTATTAGGAGATAGGAACATGAAAATAGATAGATCTTGACTAATAATTCCACAGTTCAAAAGATCACAAAGTAGAGCAATGAGTGAGTGAGTGTGACAGTAGTATTTTAAAGAATGAATGCAAATGTAAAAAAGCAACTTATTGTCCTCATTCATAAAAATATAGGAAACATTTTAAAAAGTCACATAACTTTTTACAAAATACACTTCTTTAATAAATAAAAGGTTAATTGTGGGAAAAAAAACTGCATACCAAGTATCCAAATATGGTAGACAGCACTTTGATATAGTTAACTGTACTATTGTGTTTAGCTGTTGCTATGTTCTGACAAGTGATGAGGAGCAATTTTACATTCCTTTCAAGCTAAAACACAATAGTGATTCCATGTGATACTGAACTATCATCCTTTGATGTGGTACAACTTCAGTTCATCAAAACATATTATAAAGCTTAATGTGCAAATCTAGGAAATGTGTCCTCAAAGACCTAGCAAAGAAAAAATTGGGGACATTTGGGCAGGGAAAGTACATGTTAATTGAAAATGGCCTCTTAAAAAGATAAAACTAAAGAGAAGACCTCAAATTTCTTTTGAGGTTTAATTTGTGATGTTAGAATGGAGAAACAGACTCTTGTAAAGATTAGGAATTGGATTTTCTTCCCAAAACTTCAGGCCCACCTTCAGGTGAGCCTTTTTCTTTTTCTATTACTTTTCTAGGGTACATGGCTTAACACTCATGTACACATAGCCTCAAATGGCTTAAGATGACTTTCAGCCTTTGACCTTAATCATGGAATCCTTTTTGTTGTAGTTGAGTTATGTTTGGTCATTTGCAACAAGAGCACCTTATCAGTATGATACAGGCAATCAAATGCAGGTTGCAAGACCATAGGCATCTGTGTATATCTGTTCTCTACTTTCTCTGCACTTAGGAAATAATATCTGAAATGTGTTAAGAGATTACACCAGGAATAATATATTTACTATATTCGATGTATGAGAAGATAAGATTATTAAACCTTTAAGTAAACATCTGTATTTGTAGATAGACAGTACATACAATCATACATTGTAAGATGATGTCAAATGTACAAGAAACCTGCTTGGTTTGATGAAGATGTGCATTAGCTAGCACATCCAGAAGCCTCTGAACTGCCTGCCCAGTCCCAGTGAGTGCTGCCCCCTCACAGCCTACCTGCACACGCCTTCCTTTACTTCTCGATTCTTTTTGGAGGCTAATAATTGACATTTATGGTTAAAGCAGTCACACTACTGCCCTAAAACATTTACAAGAACAGATAATGCAGAGAGTATGGCTACCTAAGGGAAGGCATATGTAACCTCACTATAGGGAATGTTTCACTTTGGTTTGGATCTGAAACACAGACATGCCATGAAAGTGCTAACTTCTCTACTTATAGCCCAGTAAGTTCGATAAGTTGCCTAGCTTCATAACAAGCTCTCCAGATTCAAGCATGTATATGCAGACACTAATGACATTCTGTTAAAGTGCCAGGTACTAGCCCCCCCACCCCCAATTGGATAGGGAATAGAAGATGAAGGAAATGAGGGAAGAAGCTGGGGGGGGAAAGTAAAACCCAACTTTCTGATAGATTAAACCATTGATGCTTAATCTTAACCTCAGAAACATTTAAAGGTCCCAATGACTCTATTGTGCAATCAGGGTTAATATTTGATACAGCACAGCATTATGTTCTATTCAATTGTTAGTCAAGAATATTGAATTCCTCAAGAATAATGTGACTCAAAAGGATTTTAGTTAAAAATGGTACCAAAGAGATCACCAGCTTTTTATTTCCAAACCATAAGAAGCCAAAGTCTCCTTGAAAATATTGTTGTCCCTAAAATATCCTTGAAAATGTCTTCATCCCTCTTCTTAAATCCTAGGCTTCACTTCGGTGAGTCATGCTATCCCTTTACTTCTGTGAGTCAGGGAATCCCTGACCTCTAGACTCTCTGAAAATTATTGTCAGATCAATGCTTCAGGCTTGGTAAAGTGGAATCTCTTCTTCTTGATATGATGTAGATTCTATAGCTTTTAGCATCTATAGATAACCCCCACATTTCTTTATTTTTTAAAGATTTATTTATTTATTATATTTAAGTACACTGTAGTTGTCTTCAGACACTCCAGAAGAGGGCATCAGATCTCATTACGGATGGTTGTGAGCCACTATGTGGTTGCTGGGATTTGAACTCAGGACCTTTGGAAGAGCAGTCAGTGCTCTTAACCACTGAGCCATCTCTCCAACTCCCACATTTCTTATTAGCTAGAGGCATAATTGGTCACTACATTTATAACTGCCAGAGAATTGAATAATACCTGAGGTAGAATGATAAATTGGAAAAAGCCATATGTAACTGTGGATCTTACTGACTTCAATCAAGTTGCAGATTTGCTCATGTCTCATGAGATGACCTAAAGCAAGTCACATAAACTTTACAGTCTGTTACCTTAAATGCAAAATGAGAAAGTTGCATAGTACCTAATATCCATTCCACTCTGAAATGCCAGCCTGCAAATTATTTTTCTGTCACATTTTGGTATTGATATTACTGGAGTAAATGATGAGAAAATAAGTACAGAGGAAAAGTACATAAGCCAAACCAAACCAAACAAAAACCCTAACCATACAGAAAAGCCTAGGTGGGCAAATATGATCTCAAGGCTTTGAGATTATCAATTAATATGACATTTTTCAAAACCAAAATAGAATCATGGAGTGACAAAATGTTTGGCTCAGTTTTCTGCTACTAGTTGATATAAAAATATTGTTTATATCCCTAAACTGGGGCAAAAATTCTATTTTTTTTGTTTTTTGTTTTTTGTTTTTGTTTTTTCGAGACAGGGTTTCTCTGTATATCCCTGGCTGTCCTGGAACTCATTCTGTAGACCAGGCTGGCCTCGAACTCAGAAATACTCCTGCCTCTACCTCCCAAGTGCTGGGATTAAAGGCATGTGCCACCAATGCCCGGCTGCAAAAATTCTTAAAATGATAATTCAGTGATATGATATTCAAATTGTTAGCTTAATTAAAAGACAAAATTAAGATTAAAAAAATCTTTTAATTTGTTAGGAAAAAATTAAATATCCAAACATTAAGCTCAGTGCACTGTTCCTAGGTACAGTTCTTGCATCCACATTTCTTTAATACTTGCTTCTGCAGCTTACCATGACCTCATGCCCCTTAATATTGATTTCAACCTCACTGCAGATGATACCTAGCCTGTTTAGCTTGGCCTTCCAGATATCTACCATCTAACCTATAAAACACTTCTCTTGCCTTTTCTTGATGCATTTCTTCTACCAGTTCAGCATTTCCTGTTTACTCCTTAGCTCAGCATCTGAAATCATTTCACTTCTGTTTTGCTTCTCTCCCCTATCTGAACATGGAACTGCCTTCTTCATTTTTCTTAATGTAGAGCTTGATTGTTGTTGGGACACTAAGCAAACTAACATGTTGTCTATTTCATGATGCACTTGTCACATTGATTCCTCTTTCCACTGACTATGCTAAGCAGCACCACTTCCTTTCTGTATTGACTACTGTACTTCATTTATTGTATATTTCTTGATAAAGCTACTGTATTTTGAGAAACAGATGCAAGGTGAAAAATTATTCTACCTCTCTACCTTTCTCTCTTGTCTTTTCTTTTTCCTTCTCTCCTTACTTTCCATTCTCACTCCCCACCTTATTTCTTTCTTCCTATTTATTATTTTCTCATACTTTATAAGTAAATTTGGGAAACCTATGGAATGACAATCACTTTATAAATAAATCCAGAAATATCAGAATCAATAGCACAAACCTTCCAGTTTCTTTTCTACACACTTTTCCTATGTCATATACATGGTAGTTTGGATTCAACTCCCACCATGATACATCATTTGTGAGAAGACATGGTTTTAAAACATACCTTCAACTCTAGGTTCTACTTTTAAATTGATTTAGAAGTTTTTCTACAAGAACAGAAGCATTCTAAGAAATATAAATGAAGAAAGGGTACTATTACTTATATTGATGGGTATAAGTTTTAAACATTCCTCTTACAGTTTGTGGTACAGGATTACAAGGTAAGTTAAGAAGGGATAGCATGTTTACTTTGCTGGTGAATCAGTTAGGCAGATGATGAGTTACTCTAAATAAGAGGCTGCATCTGGGAAATATTTTGTCCTCCTTCCTTGAAGCTTTATTTCTTCAAGAAATTTATTTGGTTTTGTTCAATATGTTCTGTTAAGTCCTTTACCATCTGCGCAGTTGCCTGTAAATAAAATAAAAAGATTCCCCCAAATTCAGTGTCAGGAAATTAACCATTAAAAATAGCTTTCAAATTTTAAAATTATCTTATTTATCTTTCTAGGTCAGAATAATGTTCTAGGGTTAACAATATAGGTTAGTGGTAGGGAGCTTGCCTAGCATGTGAGATATGTCAGGTTCAATTTTCAGCAACACACACACACACACACACACACACACACACACACACACAGAGGAAATGATGAAATTAAACTCTAGAATCAATAGTAAGCATACTTTTGTTAGGGGTAGCAACGGAATAGTGATACCATCTTTCAAAGAAAATCTAAAGACAAGCACAGGTGTATCAGCCTCCACAAAGTCTTTGGAACACCAAAATCAGGCTTGACAAATGCTTAGAAAGGACATGTCCTATGGTTATATACTTGCTTCTGTCTCTCTCCACAAAGGAAAGAAATTGTATGGAGAAACATTCCCTCCATAGTGTTGGGAACAACATGCTTTCAGAGTCACAGTGGTATAATAGTACAACATTATGGAATAACGTCCTTGCTCTGATGCACATTCTTAGCACATCCACTGAGAGTATGAGTAGGACTTTGTCCTCTTCTTATCAATTCCTCTGCTTTGGAGATCTGGAATCAAGGCTATTTTGCCTCAGATTTGGCCCCATTCTCTAAAAGATTTTTTTTTTTTGTTTTGAGTTCAGGATGCTAAGATAAGGGAAATGCAACTTTATTGCTATCTTTTCTTTTTTTTTTTTTTCCTCTCCCAAATTGCAAACCAAACTGCTCTATTTGTTTTATTTTGGATTTTAGGGCTTGATTGTCAGTTTCAGCTCTACTTCCTTGCCTCCAATTTCCTTTTGTAAGAGCTATTTGTCTCTATATGTCAGGACTCCAGTTGCTTTGGATGTTTAACCCCTCTAAATTGTAGATTTTACATTTGTCCAATAATGATCATCATGGATTGTATTTAGGTGTCTACCCATTGAACACTGTGCCTTTATTTTTTCCACTCAGTCTTAAAGCTTAAGGAGCCCTCAAAGGAGATTTTTTTAAACACTGAGGCTCACAGTTGAGGTTTGCAGCCTTACCTGGCCTTGCCTTCTACCAGGTTATTTCTGGATTTCCTCTCTTCTGTCTTCTCTCCCTTCGCCCTGGGGTAGGTATAACAGTATCACAGTTCAGTTTTGCTGACCTCCTAAACACCTGGTGGCCAGTCATTGCCAAGCACCCTTAGCTGTCCTGCCACTGGCACAATTTTAGCTCTCCTAAGCATCCCACAGCACCCAACTCCAGAAATCTAGACAGCCTTCTCAGGAACAGGGAAACTTCTCAATCTCCAGATAAGCTAGGTAAGGGTTCCCCATTAGACTGTTGCTCAGGCTACTTCCGTTTCATAAAATCCCCTTCCCCCCTCCCTGTGCCTCGGCCTCGTGCCTCCCCAGAACTCTGAGTAACCTTCCTTATAAATTTTCTGAAAGCCATTACTGGGCATTCTTCTTGCATCCATCCAGGGGGAACCCTTCTGCTTCCCTAACAAGCGCCAGAGTCTCTGCGTCCTGCACTAGGCACAGCTTACAGCCCCTATGCTGGGCGGGGCTCTCTGACTGTGCAGAACTCTGCGCCCAGCTCCTGAACGAGAGCCTTTGGCTGTCCCGGCAGTCGTGATAGTGGTTCCCCAACCACTATCCTCAAATCCTCAGACCCCCAGCTGCTCACAACAGAGTCAAGGAGCAGCCTGAGAAAGTGTACTGAAGCCCAGCAGCTCTGCGGCTTCAGAGCTTGAAAGAGGCTCAGGGCACGCCGACCACACCTCCGGCAGGCTCCTCCTTCTAGGCTCTGTGTCCACTGGCCACTGGGTCCTCAGCGTCCTTAGCCTTCATTCCAAAGTGTAGATGCGCCAGATGCCGGTGAGGGAGCTCAGCTCCTGAGATCGCGCCAGTTAGCACGATGAGCTTGGGGCCGCTGCCTCTTCTTGTAGTCCCCGGCTTGCTGCAGCTGGTGAGTGCCGGGTCTGCAGGGATACCTTTCGGCGGGAAATCTGTAAGGGACTTGGGAGCCAAGCTGTTCCCAGTGATCTCAGATTGTGACCGGAGTTCAGATTGCCTTACTGCTGATGGGGAAGAAAGGCACTTTGACAGGGGAGCCTAGAGGCAAGTGGAAGGGCTTAGAGAGGGTTGGGGTATACTGTTGAAGTAATGTAGAACGGACACATCTAGAAACTAATTGTGAAGAAGAAAGGGGCTAGGCGCAGGGTGCAGGCCAGGGCTAATAGACTCGACCCCGGTGGGTTGAAAGACCTTCCTGCAGCCCAAAGAGGCTTGGCGACTCCGTTTCCCCCAGGTACTCCAGAAGATGAGCACTTCTTCCAAAGCAGGTAAATTTTAGATATAGACTGATTTTAGAGGCAGCTTGGATTTCACTGTGTTCCGTCTGGAGGTGGGAAGTGAAATGGAGTTTGAACAGCTAAAGACAGAAAACAACTTTGATGGGGCCAACTCCGTGCAGTTAACGGAATCCAGGGTTCCAGATTTTATGGCCTGAACTACTGAGGCTGCAGAACAAAATATAGGATGTTAAAAGATAGCTCAGAGTGCTCTACGGATACTCAGGCTGCCTTCAGGACTCTCTAGGTTTTCCGACTTTATGTTTTCCAAGTTAATTAGATTTACGGTGGGCCTAAAATAAAAACCTTTAAAACCTAACTTGACCACAATTGCAGAAATGAGTTTAAATGGCTCCAGTTGTAATATTTCCCATAACTAGAATTTTTCCACTTATTTTATGAGAATTTTTAAAAATAAAATAAGCTGAGTTGATAAATGTTGCAGGCAGCCTATGAAAAACCTGTGTATGCTCTTACATCTTTGCACAGCTCTCATGGTCTAGACATATTCAGTATCATATTCATGGTATTACACCTAATTAAATGGGATTACTATGGACATGCACATTTGAATACTCATTTTCTATTTATTCTTTTCTTGATGATCTTATTCAGTACATTGTTTCTTTTCTGTCACTTGATAAAGAAAATTAGCGTGTGGATTTAATAGTGTAACAAAATGAGTGTTGTTTTATGACATGACTTTAGCAGGTGTCAAATTCTTACAGATTTTAATTTTTGGTAAAATGTGTAGTGGTAAAAATATTGCATTTGAATTTTAACAACTTATTAAATCTAGTTTAATGTAAAATCTAGCAATGATTTAAAAATATATGTTATCCTGAATCATTTTGTTTATTACATTACACTCCTATAAAATCAGAATACTTGAAAGATAAAATTTTGTGTGTTCATCCTCCTTATGTAATATCACCTCAATCATATTTATTAAGTGTATTTTTTGCTTACCTTAATGAGTTTGTAATTGTAATGTTTATTTAGTGTGACTGCTTTAGGTGCTACTTCTTTTGTCTTATCTAGTATTATATCACTGTATTCAACTTATCAATCACAAGACTTGATATAGACTTGATCAATAAATATCAAAATAGCATTTTCCAGTCTGGGATCAATAGTCATCTTTTGTTCAGATGACTGTGCAGAAGAAAAGAATCATATCAAGCCTGAGATTTAGAGTGAACCTGAACGTTCAGACCAACTGTCCTTATGGACATCATTAGTGTGACACCTTAAAAAACGGTCACTTGTACCCCAGTAAAAGTTGTGTCTCTCTGGCATGTTCTGAGATTGTATTACCTGACTCATATTTATGTACTTTTCACATACAGAACTGACTCCTTTGGGGAACTTAGTATGTTGTCTAGTAGATTTTTCAAACAGAAAAGAAAATCTTTCTTAATCTTCGTTTTCTGTGTTCCCTCAGTTTTCTTTCTTTTCTCTCTCTCTCTCTCTCTCTCTCTCTCTTTCTTTCTTTCTCTCTTTCTTTTTTTTCTTTATGATATGTGGTCCAGTTACACTGCACCTTGAAATGTCTAATTCTTGCAATCCCACGAGTTAAAATAGCACTGGGCTTGTTATATATAATATGATGTGTCAGCATGAATTTGAAACTGCATTGTCCAACACTTATGTATTAACTAACTAATTTATATACCATGAATTTATTTATATACCATGAATTTATACCATAGCTATTTATTGTTTACAATGAAAGAAGAATATAAACATACCACAGATCTTTGATTCTGAAAACCACAGAATTGCCTTTAACTATTTACATATTCTGTAAACACCTGTACCTGAGGCATTGCTGGGTAAGATTTGAAAAAAGAATTACAGCTGTACACCTTGGAATGAAACCCAAGGCTGAGTCAAGGTTTCTGTAAAGAATCTCATTTCTATCTTAGCCATAGCATTTTTGCTAGTTAGAAACTGGTATTTAATATCTTGATTTTGAAGAAGGTTATTTTAAAACTTCTTTATAAATCATTCTGAATGATTCTGAGCATTCATCCATGTGAGGTTACTTTATAGGTATTGTTAAGATATAATATTCAACAAACCAATCTCTGGATTTGTCTGGTGACTAAATTAACTAATTATAAGACAAATCTTATAGTTTTGATTTGTACATAGTTACAGTTTAAAATATGGCATTTTAAAATTATTTTATTTAATGTACAAGATAATATTTTCCAAGTAGCATATTTGTTGTACAGGTGTATGATTTTATAACACAATTTTTGAATAAGTATTTTCAACTGTATCAAACCAGATATCCTAGCAATTTTTTAATTGATTTAAGTTTTATTGCATCATGATGAGAAAAGATACATAATTTCAATTTATTTGAATTCGTTATCATTTAAAAACATATTTTAAGTAGATGGAATTACATCACATTCTTTTTCCCTTTTGTTACCCCAACTCGTCCCAGAGACCCCCTTCAATACTTGCCATACCTTTCTTTTTTAATTTTATCATATTCTTTTTTTTATATTTATAGTAAGCTTTAATCAGTAAAAGAGCTGGGCAGATCTCTATCCTCTATGCTATTATATCTATTTTCCTGCCAATAATCCCATTATATAATTTACCATGTTCTGTCTGAACTGTTCTTAGCTCCAATTAGCCAACCCACATGGCCATTATTTTAAGATTCTTCCTCCATAGATCTCATATTCTCATTTTTTCACCTTCTCTCCTTGTGGTCTCCTCAGAACTCAAGCCCAGGAACCCAAGACTCCTATCATATTCTTTAAAATTTATAAAATATTATAACAATAAAAGTGAGCATCATAAAAGTTGTTTGATATAAAACAGTCAATTGAACAGATTTATGGAGATGCTTGTCTGCAGCAATACTGAAGATATACACATTTTTCTCACTATGAATTTTAAATAACCCCAAACATATTAACTGTATGATATTTTAAAATAATATATCACTATTAGTTTTTTTTAATGAACATAAATAGATAAAGTCTTATTTCTCTTTTTTTTGTTTTGTTTTTAGTAGAGCTTTAAAATCTTGGCTCTTACTGTGGAACAAACACAAAATAAGAAAAATTTTTAGAAATTGGAGTTCTTTGTAATAAGGCTGTACTTCAATGACCCTCATATCACCAAAAATTTTACCTCCATAATAGCTAATCTGAGAGTTGATAGTTCTGCTGCACCAAGGAATGAATTGTAGACACAATTTTTGGATACAGACTTCCTGTTATAGTCAAAGCTATTTGACTTGAGTGATTGTCTTTATTCTCAGCCCACAGAGAACAGGTTACATTCATTTAAGAAATGGTGTATGTATTAAGATGGTCTATCCAGGAAGTCATTCCCCAACTGTTCAATGAACAATGGTTCTGCTTGGAGGGTGGCACAGGCATTAGGTGAGGGGAAGAATCTGGTTCATTGGCTGTGATGATTTTAAAAAGCATTCATCTCAGAAAAAGAGTAACTTATAAAGTCCTCTTCTTCAAAATTGATATGATGATTATAAATATCAAGCAAAGCATTCAGTCTCACTCTTTGTTGTTCAGAACAAGCCACCTCCAAAATTAATTGTCTAGTTTCTTTGGCTGTATAAATAATTTTGAAATATGTAAGCTGTTCTGAAAATCATAGTATCGTATAAAAACATTAAATAAACAATCCTCCTAATAGAGAGGCTAAGGTAGGAGAAGCATGATTTCAAGACCATTATATGGCACACAGAAAGACACTGTGAGGTACAAACAAGCAGGAAGTATACAATATTGGACCTATTTCTCCAATTACCAAATTAGTGAGACCACTGGATGGTAGCTAACAAATTTCTAATTCCTCATATTTTTGAATTTCAATCAATTAGGATATGTTGGTAATATTAATTTTCATATTAAGAGATATTAAGGAAAAGTAATTGTTACTTCCTGTTATTTTTGTTGTTAGAGGTGGAATTATGTTTATGTGGGTTTCTTGCTTCTTCTAGGGTGTAGTTTTGTTCCTTCTGTTGGTGTTTTCCATCTATTATCCTTTGTAGGGTTGGATTTGTGGAAAGATATTGTGTAAATTTGATTTTGTCATGGAATATCTTGGTTTCTCCATCTATGGTAATTGAGAGTTTTGTTGGGTATAGTAGCCTGGGCTTGCATTTGTGTTCTCTTAGGATCTGCATGACATCTGCCCAGGATCTTCTAGCTTTCATAGTCTCTGGTGAGAAGTCTGATGTAATTCTGATAGGCCTGCCTTTATATGTTACTTGACCTTTTTCTCTTACTGCTTTTAATAGTCTTTGTTTTGTGCATTTGGTGTTTTGACTATTATGTGACAGGAGCAATTTCTTTTCTGGCCCAGTCTATTTGGAGTCCTGCAGGCATCTTGTGTGCTTATGGGCATCTCTTTCTTTAGGTTAGGAAGATGTTTTACTATGATTTTGTTGGAGACATTTACTGGCCTTTTAAGTTGGGAGTCTTCACTCTCTTCTATACCTATTATCCTTAGGTTTGGTCTTCTCATTGCATCCTGGATTTCCTGGATGTTTTGGGTTAGGAGCTTTTTGCTTTTTGCATTTCCTTTGACTGTTGTGTCAATGTTTTCTATGGTGTCTTCTGCCCCTAAGATTTTCTCTTCTATCTCTTGTATTCTGTTGGTGATGCTTGCATCTATGACTCCTGATTTCTTTCCTAGGTTTTTTAACTCCAGGGTTGTCTCTCTTTCTGATTTCTTTATTGTTTCTATTTCCATTTTTAGATTCTGGATGGTTTTGTTCATTCCTTCACCTGTTTGATTGTGTTCTTTAAGGGATTTTTGTGTTTCCTCTTTAAGGGCTTCTAGCTGTTTATGTGTGTTCTCCTGTATTTCTTTGAGGGAGTTATTTATGTCTTTCTTAAAGTCCTGTATCATCATCATGAGAAGTGATTTTGGGTCTGAATCTTGCTGTTCTGGTGGAATGGTGTGTTCAGGACTTGCTATGGTGGGAGAATTGGGTTCTGATGATGCCAAGTAACCTTGGTTTGTGTTGCGTATTTTCTTATGCTTGCCTCCCCTCCACCCGCCCCCCCCCCCCGGGGGCATCTGGTTATCTCTAGTGCTACCTGCCCTTGCTAAATCTGGCTGGAGCTTACCGAAAAGGAAAACTTAGTCTGAGGGAAGAACATTAATATTTATTAAGCATATAATTAGTGAAAATCAACAAAATGTTAATTAAGACAGTACTTTCAAGTGTTATACCATCTTCAAATTGCAAACTACTAACATCTACTCATTTTTCTTTTAAATAAAAAGTGAATTGACACTCAAATGCTGATTATTAAATTAAATAATTTATGGACTATTAGAATTTTACAATCAGAAAACCAGCCAGTGTTTTCTGCATGCCTCTCTAGAATATTGCCTATTTAAATTGAAATTACCTTCAACTTCAAAAGACTTCAGAGGTTCAAATACAAATGCCACAAAATTAAAAAGGTAAAGCCAGCAACAATTCTGACATGAATTATCTAATGTGAAGAAAACCACCACTGGGTTTAACTGTAAAAGATAATAAAAGGAAATAAAAAATTAGTCTTGGGGTTTAACCCTTTTGTAAACATCTTAAATATCTTCATAGTAAAACTTGACTTTGAAATGGTGGTAGGTTTGGGACAAATACACTAAATTAAAAGGCATGAAACATTTTTATACACTGTTTTGTAAAGTGTTGGGCTGGAGAGATGGCTCAGCGGTTAAGAGCACTGACTGCTCTTCTGAAGGTCCTGAGTTCAAATCCCAGCAACCACATGGTGGCTCACAACCATCTGTAATGAGATCTGATGCCCTCTTCTGGGATGTCTGAAAAAAAAAAAAGCTGCAGTGTACTTGCACATAATAAGTAAAGTGTTCAAGATTATGATTTTTTAAAATTATGACACTTAATGAGCAATTTTGAAATTCACCAGTTTATTTTAAGCAGTTTGGCATGTATAGTTATTCTCTGTAAATAATAATATAATGATATAAGAAATAATATAGGTTAATGTAGGAAAAAATGTATAATTTCTACTGGTTTTCATGTGTGTGTGTTGTCTGTTCCAGAATTCTCTTCATTTTCTTTCATGTTTAATGGTGAAAGTGACTGATGAGTATAAACCTGCATATTTTGCACAGTTAACAGGTACAATAAGTGAATGGGAAGTGAAGGAACCCCTTAACATTTGTAGTGACAGTAACAGGTATTAATAGAAATTTTCATTTAGGTAATCCAAATCAGGAGTTGATTTGGAGCATTTTAAAGAGAGTGGTTATTGAAATAGAAATGGAAGCAGAATTCAAAGGCATGTTGCTCTTGAGATGGTGACTCAGGAGTTTGGGCTTTAGTGTCTACCTGCATTAATCAGCATCCAAGACTATTTACTGTTCATTTTAACTTAGATTTTACTGTTAATTCTCACTTGCATATCTAAAGCCAAGCACAGCTCTTTTAAACCACCATTTTGTTAGGTGAGCTAAAATGTAATGTTTTTACCTTACTTTTACAGTTAGGACTGTATAGTTTGAAAAACATTTTCCTGCACTTTACCTCATGGCCGTCTTCACAGTACCCTGACAAATAAGTAGAGTGGTGAATGCTGTGTCTACTTTAGTGGTGAAGAGACAAAAGTACCAAGTATTCCAGAGACACAATTGCCATGAAGAATTTGCTCACCAACTTCAACTTTGGATTCATGGCTACATCCATTTGTAGCCAATTGTGGGGTTCATGCTGAGTGCCATCTTTATAAAATACTCATAATTGAAACTTGGGAAAATGATATTGAAGGAAATTTCTTCGAAAGTCCATGTTCTGCCCAGAAACTACACTAAGGTGTTCCTAACTTCTTTGCCTGGTTAAGCAAGTCTTGCCATAATGTCAAACAAGTTAAACAAAATAAACAGTTCTTGTCTAAACAAAATAAAATGTTCCCGAACCTGGAGTTCTATTTTGAGTTTAACTTTACCAAGTTTATTTCCTAGTAGTTCTCAGTTCATATACACATTTGATGCTTGTTTTATGGCTGAGTAATTGACTTCCAGTTAGGAACAGCAGAGGATTTCAGAGTAGCTAGCTTTCAGATCGCTTAGGTGCTACTTCAGCCCAAAGCTGCCATCTGTGGGGCTTTTTCTGTGTCCACACTTCAGTGTCTTTCTCCCATTCTCACAGACTTCCAGGGAAATGCTTCCTGGATAAATCAGTTGCACTCAAGTGCTTGCCTCAAGGCTAGGGTTTCCAGCTTAATGGTTTTGTTTTAGTTTGTCTTCAATATTCAGTAAACTTACAGTAGCCACTAAACTTGTCTCTGCTTTAAATAATTCTTAGTGCTATAATGATTTTTTTCCAGATATTATGTGTATGCATGCCTTTATAACATATAAAAGCATATATTTTATAAATACAACAAAGTTTTCTAACATGCCAGTATAATGCAATGATATATTTGGGTTTTCTTATATTATATAGAACTCTCTCTGTTGTAAGAATTTGCAGTATTCATAGTAACAAAATATCAAAATATATTTAAGCAATCTTTAGTGAATACTTAGATTCTTCATGGCTAGAAAACATTTTAACACTACTTATTTAAAAAATTCCTAAAAGCAAAGGTGTAGCTTAAAATGAGTAGCTTAAATTTTCTTAAATATGGGCTGGAGAGATGGCTCAGAGGTTAAGAGCACTGATTGCTCTTCCAGAGGTCCTGAGTTCAGTTCCCAGCAACCACATGATGGCTCACAACCATCTGTAATGGGATCTGATACCCTCTTCTGGTATGTCTGAAGGTAACTACAGTGTACTCACCATTTATATAAAATAAGTAAATAAAATCTTTAAAAAATTTTCTTAAATACATTTTCTTTCTAAATGATTTTAACAGTAGCTAATATTACTCACAATGTAATCATATGCTGATTTTTTAAAAAATCTACTACACTATAGCATCTCATTTTTTAAAAATTTTTATTACAATTTTATTTATTTATTTATTTTTATTTGTGTGTGTGTGCTTGTGTGTGTGTGTGCGTGCATGTGCATATGTGCTATGGTAACACATTGCACAGTGCACACATAGTGAGAGAATAGCTTATAAGGTAATTCTTCCATCATGTTCATCTTGGTAATAGAATTGAGGTTGTCAAGCTTAGCAGCTAGTACAGTTACCTTCTGAACATTTTACCAGCTCCTAAGTATGCTAGGCACCATACATTAGTAATGAGAAGATGGTTTTATATGTGGTCTTTTTCAATATTCTATTTTCAGTTGACATTTTATAGTCTTTAAACTTGACAGTTTCCTTTTAATATTGTAGTAGCACAATTTTGCTTTATTGTTCTTAGATATTTACAAACTTAGGGGTTGTAAATAATATTTTATACTTGGTACTTTAAAATTTACACTGGAATATGAGTTTTATTATTAACAATGTTATTGTATCGTATATTTTTACCTATTATATATTATATGTTATATAATAAATATAGTGTATAGTAATGTTTTTAATTTTTATATATTTTTATACATATTGCCATTATGATTTACATTATTTTTAATAATTTGTATTTGACATTACTAGATTTTCCTTTTCAAAAGGTCACATCATTTGCAAATAATATTTTTTAAGAATTATTTATTTGTTTATTTAATGTATATGAGCACACTGTAGCTATCTTCAGACACATCAGAACAGGGCATCAGATCCCATCACAGATGGGTATGAGCCACCATGTGGTTGCTGGGAATTGAACTCAGGACCTCTGGAAGAGTAGTCAGTGCCCTTAACCACTGAGCCATCTCTCCAGCCCCACAAATAATACTTTTTTATTTGGCTCTTTTTATTGATCATTATGTCTTATTAAATTTAATTTAATTTGCTTACTACAATAGGTGGGCTTTTAAAATACTGGTGAATGAAAGTGAAAGTAGGCATTGATCTCGGGTTTCCAAATTTAATAGTTTCTGAGAATCTATCAAGGTGGGCATATATTTTTATAGTTCATATTAAAATGAACTTATGCTATGAATAGAGACTAATTTGAGTTGCTTGTTAAACATTTTACATGACCACATAGTTTTAAAATGTAAAGTTTAATATTTAAAAAAAATTCATAATAGACTTCCTAACATTACTCCTTTTTGCAAAAGCTGAAGTTGATTATATTTTCATAAGCTGTTACTTGTGTATATTAGTATTTCCCTGAAGTTAAGATTCTGTGTTTGTGTGTAAAGTGTAGCAATAGTGAAGCACTCTAGAGTCTGCTCCAGGATTGCTCTAGGGCTGTATGTAGTTAAAGATGAAGTGTTTGCCTACCTTCCATTCATTAGTGGGGGAGAAGGTAAAACGGTTGAGTATTATTTTCCCCTTAGACGTTTGTCACTGTAACTCACTTCAGCCTTTTGTTTGGAGAGAATAGATCTTTTATAAGGTTTATATTTCTTCTATGGCTACCTATTCAGTTTTATTTTCAACTGTGATTGGAACCTTTTTATTGATTTTAAAGGAATATTGTGTCCCCCCTTTTTTAGGTTTGTTTAGCATAAAACTATGTGTACTGATACTTTGACTTTCAAAGTTATATCTCATAATTGTGAATTTGTATACTATTTTTCCTATTTATTTTAAGTGTTTTGAAACAGTGGTGACTAAGGAATTGCCTTTATTTTTTCCCTAGGTCTACACTCTAAGTAGAGAAGGTTTCTATAGCAAATTCCGTAAAACTTTCAAACTCATTTCTAAATGAGTATTCAGAATCACTTTCTGCTCAGGGTGGCCTTGTACTTCTATGGTCCTACTTCACATAGGGTTGTGCTATGGGGAGGTCACCAGTTTTCATCCTGTTGCTGTCTTTCACAATTGTTTAGTTACAGGTTGTTCTGCTAATCCATCTTTTCTATAATTATTATTCATTCTATATTTTTTGTCAATTTTTTCCTTTTACTTTTGAGATAATATCTTACTGTGTACCCCAACCTGGCACTGTCTTGGGACTCTCCTACAGGATGCTGGAATAGGCAAATGGAGAATTATCTCTGTCTTGGCTCATTATTCTTTGTCTTCTAAAGATCTTAAAATTTCTGAATCTTTGGCATCCCACCCTCTCTTTAGCACTCATAAGTTTGCATCATTAGATTGTTTCCTTAGAGTTTGGAGAGGGCTTTTGGGAAAGTGTCTCTTTCCTGTTGTGATAGAGTACCCTGACAAAAACAACTCAAGGAAAAAATGTTTATTTTGGCTTATTATTTTCAGAGATAAATAGTCCATGCTCATAGGGAAGACATGATAGCAGGCAGGGATGGCATGCCATCATGGCTAGCTGATTGCATTGCATCAAGACTCAGGAAGAAAAGAGTCACAAATGTTTGGTACTGTTCAGTTCTCTTCCTCCATTTATATCATGTCCTGGTTGATCTTTTCATCTTAAGTAGTATAGGAATGTTGATTCCCCTCAGGAATCTCTAAAGTATAATGTCCTTGGTAATTCTAGATTCTGTCAAGCTGACAACTAACATTAACCAGGACAATGATATATATGCTTTCAACTTGACACTGAAACATAATTCCTTTTTAAAATTTTTTTGAAAATATAATGATTCGAATACAATATATTTTGTTCATGTTATTTCTTCTTTATTTCATTTCCTCTCAGATCCTTTCTATCTACCTAGTATTTCAAGTCCATACCTTTTTCCTCTCTCTCTTAAGATAACAAACAGGTAAATAAAAGCAACAAGAAGTATAAAGTAAAATAAAGAAACAAAAAGAAGAAAGAGCACAAAATACATACACATATAAATACATGCACAAATACATATACAAACATATAAACAGGACCTATAAAAGCTTAAAGTCTGATAATACATAAGCAAATATATATAATATATTATCATATATTATATAATCATAATATATTATATAACCATAATATATAAGCAAAACACAAGATTTTAAAAAGTGCCCAAAAAGACAATATGAGACATTAAAAATCTGCAAAAATACCTTTTAGTTCATTTTGTGTTGGTCATGTACTGCTGGGCATGGGACCTGCTCTTAACTTTATGGTTCGTATATTCAGTGATATACTACTTAGGAGAACCCAGTTTTAATCAGTGAGTGGTTGTTAACTGGAGATAGCTTCTTAGTTAGGGATGGAAGTTTGTATATATTTCTCCATCTCAGTGTTGTAACTCTGGTTTGGACCTGTGCAAACATATATATGCTGCCATATCCTGTGAATTCACACATGTATCAGTTCTGTTGTGTCTGAAAGACTCTCTTTCCTTGCTGTCATCCACCAACTCTGACTCTTACAATATGTTTTCATTTCTTCCTCTGAAGAGTTATCTGAGCCCTGAGGTAAGGCATTTGATAAAAACATCCCATTTAGGAATGAGCTCTGCACATTGTCCAGTTGTAAGTCTCTGATCTAGTTCTCATCTACTGCAGGAGCAAACTTCTTTGATGAGATGGGTGCTGAGCTTAGGGAAGCTCCAAGATACTGGCTGGGGTAGGAAAATTCAGTCTGAGATCTGGGAAATCCAAAGCTGGTATCTCCAAAGCATCTAGGCACTACTAGAAAACTGCACAGAGAAGTTGAGAATGAAGTGTTGGGGGTGCATGAGCCTGCAATGACAAGGGGCTTCCAAATTCCTAGACATTTAGGGACTGTTGAATCCAGAAGAGTTGAGAACATAGTTGGAGGCCCGCTAGCTGAGGACAGCAACTAACCTAGGGACAAGGGGAAATGAGAATCTGCTTTAGCTTATCAGTGATTGTCCTTAGCTTGGTGGGGTTGTCTGGGAGGTGCAGATAGGCCCTATATAGAAGATTTAGGCAGCAGCTCTGTAGACAAAGGCCTTTTCTGTGCTGATCATGCCACTTCTTGATGAAAGAGACAGTACTTATTTATTGACTGTTCATCATGGAAAATTAATGTGTACCCACTTCTCAGGGTAGACCAGAGATTAAATACCTTTTGCAGGAAAGAATTTCTGGGAAAGGAAGCTTACTAGCTAAACCCTAGGGGCCTCTAGGAACCTCATTAGCATAGAGAACCATGTCCTGGGCCTAGGTGACCATGTGTCATGTTTCCTCATGTGGGAATTGTGGCACATGTTCCAGGCCAGGAATCTGGCAGGGAGCAGGGAGCTGCCTACAGTCTCAGTTGTGTACACTGAGTTTCCAAGGACTCAGACCTTACCAAGCTTCCTGATATAGTTTACTGTCCCACATATGGATACAACAAAATACCATTAGGAGTCATTTTATTTTTGTGTTCTTTTCACAGAACAATAGTATTTGGTTTTCTCTTAGGCCCAAGGTCTATCCTGTTTCAGATTCTTGGAAACAGAACAGTGTTAGCTATGGTTTCTCTCTCATGGAATGAACCTTAGAACCAGTCATAATGTACTAGTTTTTCCCCAGAATGTTTGTGCCACTACTGTACCAGAGTACCATGCAGGCAGGTCACCATTGTAGATCAAAGGTCTTGAAGCAGAGTTGGAAACACATCACTTTCTGTTGCTGTTGTTGTTTGTTTGTTTGTTTTTTGTTTGTTTTTTGGTTTTTGAGACAGGGTTTCTCTGTGTAGCCCTGGCTGTCCTGGAACTCACTCTGTAGACCAGGCTGGCCTCGAACTCAGAAATCCGCCTGCCTCTGCCTCCCAAGTGCTGGGATTAAAGGCGTGAGCTACCACCGCCCGGCTGTTTGTTTTTGTCCAAACAGCTTTCTCTCTGTGTATTGGCTCTTGCTAACATGACACTAATTCTCTAGACCAGAGAAACATAAAACTCTTTTAAGCCATTGTCTCCCACTCCTTATCTCCATATCCTCACAACAATGTTATAATTGAAAATACATTCAGTCCAAGCCTTAAAAGTCCCTTAGTCTTTAGCAATTATAATACTTTATAAGTACAGAGTCTCTTAACTATTAGTTACTATGAAATAAAAACTAAGTTATGTATTTCTCTATGTAATTCCAATATATACTGTACAAAGCACACATTTTTATTTGAAAGTAGGCAGGTCACAGTAAGTTATGATCAAACAAAGCAGAACAGAAGTCCAGCACAGAAAACACTAAATCCTGTAGTTTTATGATCAATATCCATGATTTGTAATGAAACTCAAAAGGCTTGGGTAGGCCCACTTCCCAGGCTTTGCCACCTGCAGCACACATAGTATCTCTTGGGTTAACTACATTCAATGTTTACTATGCTCCTTGCATCTAATATCCCAGAGTATCTATTAAAATTTGAACTTCACAGACAACAGTGTATTAGTAACTACTCTATTGCTGTGAAGGAACACGATGACCAAGGCAACTCTTATAAAGGAAAGTATTTAACTGGGGCATGCTTACTATTTCAGTGGCTTAGTCCATTATCATAACTAGGAGCATGACACTGGAGCAGTAGCTTGAGAGCTGCATTATGATCTGAAGGTCAGGAGACAGCCTGAGCTTTTGAAACCTCAAGGACCAACCCAATGACAAACCTAATCCAAAAATGCCATTCCCCCTAATCCTTATAATTCCTTCAAACAGTTATACTCCCTGATGAATAAGCAGGTAAATAAGTGCCTATAGAGGACAGTTTTTTTTTTTTTTTTCAAATCACCACATATAGCATCATGTAATGGCCGCCTACGGTCATAGAAACTCTGACCTGTCCATAAATTGGCTGTTGTTAGCTGCTATCTGTGATTCCTCCTTCACACAACCCTTTACACCTTCAAAACAAGTATCATGTAAAGAATGCTACTAAGCATTGTTGCCAGTTCATGACCCAACTTGGCCCTTTTAAACTATATCTTATTTCCTGAGAGAATACTTTTCTACGTAGTTGATTTAGAAAATCAGTGAACCTCCACCCCAGACACATTCTCAGTTCAGTCTTTCTCCTTTATTATTAACTTATGTCTTTACAAGTTGGAGCCTTAGATGAGTAGGGTTTTTTACTCAAGGCAGTAGCTTGTTCTTTAATGTCACTAATCCATAACAGTGACAGTTGCTTACTTGTCTGACTTCACGTTGCTCACACATATCTTTGTCAAGCAAATTAATCCATCCTTTTTAAGTTCAACTTCTCTGACAATTTTTTTCTCAGAATGTGGGCTGAACACATTCAGCTTCTTGACCAAAATATCCCACAATATCTTTTAGTTCCAGACAGAGTAACTTCTAAAACTACAGTAGCAGTACTCCATGGTCCATGTTCTCTTATAATTATTGTTTTTTATTCTCCTACAAGAATGGCATCATAAGCTCTTCTTAAAGCATTTAAGTGGCTTTTCTTACTCAACACACTAAACTCTTTCATCTTTCTATTAGCTAGCTTCAAAGGCCTAAGAGCCACATGGCTAGCTCTATGAATACAGCAGTCCCACTTATCAATACCAATTTCTGTTTCGTTTCCTGTCTGCTGTGGTAAAAAATAAGTTGCCAGAGGTAACACAATAGAGAATGGATTTATTTGGAATCTCAGTTCCAGAAAGAAATAGTCCATCGTGCTATGAAAGCTGTAGCTGCAGGCAAGAAAGCATGATAGTAGGAACAGAATTGTAGGCTATTTGGTGTGATGAACATTCAGTACTATTCAGATCCCATTCTCCATTTATGCAATTTATGACCCTAGCCAGGAATGATGCTACCCACTCTGGGTGAATCTTCTCTCTTTAGTTAATGTAATAATCTCCACAGGAATGGTCCATCCCTGAGGTGATTTTGAACTTTCCCATATTGAAAGTTAATAATAATTATCCCAGAGAGGGAAGCAAAATCAATATATTTACTCATCTTTTCTTATAGTAACTGTGCAATTTGCAGTCAATTTTTGACTCGTCTCTCCTTATTCCCTGTAATACCCATTTAGATACAGAATACTCTGAAGTTTCTTTTCAATTTCCCCCTCAAGCTGTTTTTCTCAACCTTATGCCATTTTATCACTGCTGTTACTTCTAAGGTATACCTTACCATAACATGAATATTTGGCTAGCACAGAATCATCTTTATTAAAATTTTTTTTGACTTACTACAACATTCCACTAATTAAGAACGAGACTGTGATATTTATTTATTTATTTGTTTATTCATTTAGTCAGTCTAAATTCCTTTACCTAACTTTCCTAGACTTAAAATATTTCAGCCAAGACTCATTGCATAGGTATCCTTAGTTAGGCCTATATACTCAATGCTCTATGAATACTTCAAATTAAAGAAAATAACATATTTTGGTGTCATATTGGCTGAATTTCCTGCTAGTCAAGCTAATGAGTCTGACTCTTTCTACTAATAAAAATTAATACATAACTATTTCAAAGGGTTAAAATACTTAATGTGAAAGCTTAACGTAACTAGCATAGCATTAACTTGACAAATGTCAGTTCTCCTTTCCACATTTACTAGCTAAATTCTTTTTTGGAAAGGAATAAAATATTCATCCTGACTAATGCTAACACAGAAGAAATTCACTGAATATGGATGGCTCATAAGGAAACAGAAATGGAGCATGTTTAGGACAGAATACAAACTACAGATATATCAGTTAGAAGTTAATTAAGTGATGAATAAAGGATATCTTCTTAGCTTAATTATATACACATCTAGATTGAGCAGGCATTGTTAGGTTAGACTGTATCTTTGAGAAGGATAGGAATCTGTGATGAACAGTACTACAAATCCAAGATATTCAGTAATGTGTAGTCCCATTAGAAAACTTGGAATTTTTATTCCCACTTAAAAAAAAAAAACTGTTACAAATACCTTTAGAGAAAAGAGATTCCAGCCTCCCATATAAGTTAGCATGGCCTCCTGCTCAGAAAAAGACATATACAACAGATATCACCAAAAACGTAAGGAAGATTTCAGAAAAAAAGTCAATTCCAAAATAAAGGGAAAGGACAGGACAAGGAGAAGTCAGAATAACTAACCTAGGAGGAAACTAATAATACAAGGAACTAGCCATACTCCATAAAATTTCAATTACTGTTCTCAGAGAGTCACAAGATATTTGTAGATGAAGAACAAGAAATAATTCTTACAAATATGAAATTACTACAAAGAATTAGTCCACAAAGAAGACCAATAAGAATAGGGATAAAAGATATGTTAGCGAACATGCTAGGAGATTCCCACGACCTATAGTGAAACATGAAAAAGTGAAAGAGAAGAGAGAAGTGACACTGAGGCTACAGCTAGCAAACCCAATGAAGGTTTTGCACAAGGAGGACAGTAGTAATGAGAGAATGAAATAATAACCTTTTTGCCTGCACACCCTGCATTCTACCCTAACGAGATCTGAAAATATCAGACACTGAACAAAAGAAGCCCATACAATTTGCTAAGCCTTAGCAAAAACAGAAACAAACAAAAAACCGAAAATACCCAACTCATCCTCATCCCATACAAATTCAAGGCTAGAGTGTGCTTTTTATCTTTTTTAAAAAAGGATTATTTATTTTATTTATATAAGTACACTGTTGCTGTCTTTGGGCACAACAGAAGATGGTATCAGATTCCATTAAGATGGTTGTGAGCTACCATGTGGTTGCTGAGAATTGAACTCAGGACCACTGGAAGAGCAGTTAGTGCTCCTAACCTCTGAGCCACCTCTCTAGCCCCACGATTGCTTTTCAAATGAGTCTCTATGCCATGTCTTGATTCTAGACTCACTGTCTCATCCTAAGGTTGGACTGCTGTCCTTGTGACCCAGGTGAAGGCTAGACTCAAATTCCAGGCAGCAGGGTAGAACAAGGAATACACTATCTTTCTAGAAAACTCCTCCAGAAACTCAGAATCACTTTTTTCTTTTTTTATTGGATATTTTCTTTATTTACATTTCAAATGTTATCCCCTTTCCCTGTTTCTCCTTGGGATTCCCTATCCCATCTCCCTTTCCCCTGCTTCTGTGAGGGTGTTACTCCTCTCACCTCCCTACCCTGAAATTAATCTACACTGGGCCATCGAGCCTTCATAGACCAAGGGCCTCTCCTCTCATTGATGTCCAACAAGGCTATCCTCTGCTACATTTGTGTTTGGAGCCATGGGTCTCTCCATGTGTACTCTTTGGTTGGTGGTTTAGTCCCTGGAAGCTCTAGGGTCTGTTGCCTCTGGCACTCAAGTGTTGGAATTAAAGGCCTGTGCCACCACCATCTGCCTCAAAATGTTCTATTTTTATACTAATATTATTTCAATATTGTAGCTAAACCTAGTTCTAATTGGTATACAAAATATTAAATTAGCTACTTATTGTGAAGAATAAAAAGATAGCAATATTTGTAATAATATAATGAATCCAAAGGACCAAAATGTTAGCAAAATTATCACCAACTAGACTAAATCTATCAAATATATCTCTATCTATCTATCTATCTATCTATCTATCTATCTATCATCTATTTATCTACCTACCTATGAATCTATCTATCCATCTATTTTGGATACAGGGTTGTACTACATAGTCTTAGCTAGCCAGGAACTCACTATGTAAGCAAAGCTGACATGAAATTTGCAGAGACCCACCTGCCTATGCTTCTTAAGTGCTGGGATTAAAGACATGTACCATTCAAGCCCCCTATTCCTAAAGAAGTTATATCCAGCATATAAATCCTTGAAAAGGAAAACTTACTCTTTTCTGTAGAATCTCACTAGGTATAGAAACCACTCTTAAGGACAGACCCCATGCCCAGCAGTAGAGGGCCAACACAAAATGAACTCAATGGCATTTTTGTAGGTTCTTTGTCCTATAATGCTTTATCTGAGTATTCATTTTATTCTGTTATTTAACCTTATATGTCTTTTGCATATATATTGTGGTTTCCTTTGCTGTGTTTTTAATGGGATTTCTGTGTGTGCAGATGTGTGTGTCCCCTGCACCTACATGCGTTTCTTTTTTTTTTTTAAGATTTATTTATTATTTATTTATTACAAGTACACTGTCGCTGTCTTCAGACGCACCAGAAGAGGGCATCAGATCTCATTACGGGTGGTTGTGAGCCACCATGTGGTTGCTGGGATTTGAACTCATGACCTTTGGAAGAGCAATCAGCATTCTTACCCACTGAGACATCTCACCAGCCCCCTACATGCGTTTCTTGTGATTTTTCTTTGGCTTGATTGTTTTGTTCTATTCAAGTTTGTTTGTTTTTATTTTATCTTATTGTATTTTTAAAAATTATTTTTAGATGCCTGTTTGTATTCTAATGAGAGAAAGAGAAAGGACAGGTATGAATTTGGGTGGATGGGGAACTGGGTAGAATATATTTTCTAAAAATATATGTTTTCAATAAAAAGGAAAAGAAGAAGTAAAAATAAGCCCATACACATAGATCTCACTTCAAAAATATAACACTATGAAGCCAATATTAACAGCCTCAAACTGCTGGTCCTATTAAAATATTTGGCAATGAGAATTACTTAAGTAAGCCTCAGTATGTTGAATTTAAAGCAGCAATCACAAACTTCATCAAAACCTTTAAGGAATTAAGAAAACACAAAGAAGTAACTTGGTGAACTTAAAGAGAATAAACACTTGAGTAGTACACAAAGTAGAAATGATGAAAAAATCCAAGATTTAAAAACAAAATTCAATAGGGAGAAAAAAGATTAAAGAGAATTCAAACTGAAATGAAAATATATTTGAAAACCTCAATAACCAAACTAAAAAACTCAATAGAAAGCTATACATGTAGGGGGAAATCCAGCACACAATAGAATATCAAGACACAAAGATAAAGCAGATAATCCAGGTGTGTCATTCTTATCCTTTATCAATTTATTGAGAAATTCTAGGAGAAACCACCCAACATAACATAGTTAAAAATTATTTTAGGAAATGACCCAGCTATACCACATCTCCACATTTGCCTAAAAGAATTGACATCCACACATACTTACTCCTAGTCTGCTTAACTAGAGGAAAATAAGGAATAGTACTGTAAACCTAGCTAGCTAGGTAGTTACTAAGGCATACTGAAGTCATAGATGATAGAATAGAACCTACAACAGCCACTTTACTAAAAAAAGAGAATTTTTAACTACATTCTAAATAGTTATCCTTATCATGGATCAGAATAGGTCTCATTTCTTACAAGTAAACTTCACTTCTGACAGATGGAGAGGATTACAGAAAGCCATAAGCAGTCGGAATAAAAATACTGCTGTGAAACAATTTCTGTATTTAAGGCTCAGAGATCCTAGTAGAAGAGGGACAAAAAGATTTAAGACCCAGAGAAACAGGAAGTTTGCTGCAAGAGATTTTTATTTTTGACAATGTGACCCATAGGGCATTCCACTGAAACTAACCAGTCCTATAAATACTACTGTTTGTGGTGCTCCAAATATATTTATGCATAAAACCTGAATTACTAAAAATAATTTTAAGAGTATAATTTAATATAAATACTCATGAAAATTTCAAATGTGGAAATAAACTTAATAAAAGGTGAATTTGATGAAATATGAGAAACTCCTTGACTTACATATTAAGAAGCTAATAGAAGAAATTTACTTTTGATCAATAAAAGTAGGCATAAAGTCTTAAATATTAACAAATATTTAAATAATTAGAAATAATACAACCACCAAAGTTTAACTTTATTAGAAAAAGTATTTAATATTAGCACAAAGAAAAAGCAGATACTTAAGTGTCCATTTTGGTCTAAAAATATACTCTTTTTAGTGCTGTGCTTTTAACAAGTGTTTGCTATTCTATAAATTTCATACCAAAGTAGTTTCCTTAGTAAAGATGATGTTTGTTAAACAGAAAGACTTTTCATGAGACCGTGAACTCTCCATGAAATGGTATGTCCAAATATATCTCCTATGGGGTTATCAGAATTTGTCTCTGTTGTTTGCTATGGACCAGCCCTTCATTTTTTGTTATTCTTACTTTGAATCTGGGAAGAGAGTACCTCAGTTGAACCGAGCAAGCCAGTAAGCAGGTTATGTCTTGGCCTCCTCATTAGTTCATGAGTAAAAGTTCCTGCTTTAAGGTTCTGCCCCAACTACACTCAGTGATGGACTGTGATGTATAAATATAAGTTGACATAAACACTTCCTCTCCAAACTGCTTTTGTTCAGTTTTTATCAAACCAACAGGAAGCAATGGTGACAAGCACTAATCAGACCCCTTGGCCTCTATTCCTTAGACTACAGAAGTCGCTAAACTAAATGACCTCTTTGTAAAGAGGGAAAATATTTTACAATCTTTTTGTTTGCAAAAGCATTTTTTGTTTCTGTTCGTCTAACTCAAGTTAATTGTCTTTAGTACAGTTAAATTCAACCAATGTTTTGGGTGCCACTTCTGCCTGGTTTTGTGCCCACTACACAGATCTCTGATAAATTTGCCTTCTTAAGAAAAATGACTATTTTCCCTGATATCCTCCATCTGGATGATATTTACTATATCTTCTGTTGTTTAACATTAACTTATTTTCACATCCCAATCACTGCATGCTGTCTCAGTCCCTGCTCTTCAAGAGCACCCTCATGCCCCTTCCTCTTCTGTTCTGAGAGGGTGGGGCCCCCTTGGTTGTCCCCCTACCCTGGCACATCATGCCTTCCAGAAAAGGTGCATCCTTTCTCACTGAGGCCAGACAAGGCAGACCTAATGAGAAACAAATACCACAGTCAGGCTTCAGCTTCAGGGAGAGCCTATGTCCTAGTTGTTGGCAGACCCACATGGAGATTGAGCTTCAAGTCTGCTACTTACATGTCTGGGGCCTCATTCCAGCCCATCTGTGTAGGACTGTGAAAGGCAGGCAGTCTGTTTTCTGGTTGAGTGGGGCTTACTCCGGAGAGCCAGTAGAAAATTCTACAAGGGACAGAACACGCCCCGAGACATTAGACGCCTGACACCACAGGAGAGCTCAATTCCATTATCCTGTGGCTATCAATCAGGTAGACAATGCCCCAAGCTCCTGGTATTCTGACTGGAATCCACCCCCACAGTCACCTGACTACAGCCAGGTATGCCCTGCCCCAGAGTTGTCTGACAACAGCAAGGTAGCCCAGCCCACTATGAAAGGGCCTGCTTGGCCCTTTCTCTCTCTCTTAAGCTCTTGCTCTCTTTCTTGTCTCTTACTTTTACCTCTTGCCCTCCTTCTTCCCCTTCCTCTCTCCTCTCTCCACGTGGCCATGGCTGGCCTCTACTTTTCTACCTTCTTTCTCTCTTTTCTACAACAAAGCTCTAAAATCATAGACTGTCTCTGCTCGTAAGGATCCTCCGTGTTAGAGCAATGGAGCAGGTTTCTCTCTAAGGAGCTAAGCATCTAATCACCTGCCAGGAGGCCTCCCTGCTGAGCTAACTGCCTGAGCTAGCCAGACTCTCCTCCCCACAATAAACTGCCAGAGCTACCCTTCTCCCTTCGGTCCCCAGGCCAGAGTATGCCCAAGGGTCTGTTCTCAGCTCTTCCATGACATACATCTGTCTGGGATATCCGAGAGTGAGAACCTGGCCTCTGTGTGGCCCAGGGACCCCAAAACTGGCTCTCCTGTGGTACCCAGCTGTCTGTGGTGCCCGAGAGTCGGAGCGAGACTGCATCTTCCTCACTCCCCGGAGCAGGTTTCTGTGGCCTGTGAGGCTCAATGCCCATCTGGGGTGGTTCCGTAGGGTCCCAGAAGAGTCTCCTGGAGCTCTGGCGGGATGCAGGTCTCTTCCACCTCTTCATTTCCCCATGCCTGGTCCCAACACATCTGTGTTCTTTTGTTCATAGCTCGGTCTCGGAGAACTCCTAGAGGTCTAGGTTAGTTGAAATTCCTGTAGGCTTCCCATTCCCCTCAGGCCCTTCAGTCCTTCCTCCAACTCTTCCATTAGAGTCTCCAACCTCTGTCTAGTGTTTGGCTCTGGGTATCTGAATCTGTTTCAGTCAGCTCCAGGGTGGAGCCTCTAGAAGACAGTTATTCTAAAGTCCTGTCTGCAAGCATCACAAAGTATCATTAGTAATGTCAGGGATTGTTGCTTGCTCATAGGATGAGTATCCTTTGTTGTTAAAAAAAATTAATAATAATAACAATAATAATAATAATAATAATAATCCCAGCCATTCAATTTTACTAATGAAGCCAGATGCTGAGATGAAACCCTGATAGCTCTAAGAAACAGAGAAAACACCCATCTAACCTTCCTACTACACTGAAATTGCTTTTTTCCTAGAAGGAAAAAGCTATTTCTCCTTCTCCATGCTATCTTAAATACCTCCCAACTCAGTGTTTACTTCCTGTCAGCTGGCTGCTTGTGCAACTTCTTGAACTAGTGTTGACTTTATTTAGCTCATGGATTAAAGGTTTTGCTAGGGCTGAGCCATACTCATGCAAGGCGTTGGTAGTTCACAAGTTGGGGATTCACAGTGTTATTAAATAAAAGACCCCATCTTTAACATCAATAAACTATACACTATTTGGTAAGAATTACATTCACAATGCCCAGTCCATCTGCATTTGGTAGCCTTGGAGAAAGTAGTCTATTATCTAGCCTATCTTGTTTTTGGATTATTTCTAAGGAAAGAAAATGTTTCTAAGAACTTGCCTGCAATCACTTTTCAAATGACCTTGCTTCCCACAATTACTTCTCTTATCAGATTAACATCATGAATGTGAGATCCAACATCAGCCATGTCTCTAATCCATTCCTCTACTGGTATTGAAATTGACTTTAAATGTTTGAATTGAAAGAGTGATTACTCTTTGCATTCTGAATTCGAATTTTCAAAAACAAAACATTCAATCAGTATTTTTCTTACTTCTGAATCTGATACTCTATTTACAGCTGAAGTCAATCTTTGCAAACAATCAGTGAAGGCTTCATTTGGCCTTTGTATAATTTCAATAAATGACTCAGACCTATTTCCTGCTTCTTCAGCCTTATCCTAGACATTTGAAGAGCTAAATGACATAGTGCCAAGGCATGATCATCAAATTCAAGCTGCCTTTGTAGTTCAGCATACTGAACTTCACCTAGCAACCAATCATGGGAAATATCAATATCTCTAGCATTATTTTATTGTTCTATGGCCTTAGCTTACTCTTTTCACAATGTTTGACATTATAACTGAGGACCAACTTCCAATATTGCTGTTGCCAATCTTTCTAGTCTTGGGGGATAATACTGTTCTCTGTTGCTCATGAATTTAATTATGTAGGATGAAGGCATACCATTGAAAATGACAGCTTCCTTAAATCTTCTCAAATTTAATATGTCTATAAGATTCCTTTCAATTTCATTATAAGCTTGGGGAGCTTATTTTCTTCCAGTAGGTCTTCTACAATAACTAGATAAGTGTTTTATGGAAACTTCTGCTTGTTTACAATAATGATGAATGGAGAAGTAAGATGGCTCAGTAGGAGAGAATTTTGTGTACAACTCTGACCACCTGAGTTTAGTTCCTAGAACACATGTAAGTGTGGAAAGAGAGAACCAACTCCACACATATGTCCTGTGATCTACATAAACCCACATACATACTATAACATTCAAATAGCCTCTTGTAATAATATAATAATAATAATAATGATAATAAATAATTTTTAAAAATAATAAGCTTTGCTGAAATGCCTTTTACTATTTGGAGTTTTGTCCAAATAACATAAATATTCAACAAAAATGAAAATGCCAGACAAATTTCCCTATAACAATATGCAAAACTTTCAAACTGAATCCAAGAACACAACAAAAATGTCATTCACCATGATCAAGCAAGCTTCACATCAGAGATGCAAAGTGGATCATTATATAAAAACTGATAAAAGTAATCCACCATATGAATGAACTAAAAGGCAAAATCAACAGTTTTTCATTAGATGCAGAAAAGGCTTTTGACAAAATCTAACACCTCTTCATGATAAAAATCCTAAAGAGATTATTGATACAAGGGATATACACCAACACAATAAAGGCAGTTTACAACAAACAAATACCCAAAATCAATTTAAATGGAAAGAAACTCAAAGCAATTCCATTAAAGTCAAAGACAAAGTCATCAACTCTCTTCATGTCTATCAATATAGTATTTGAAATCTTAGTTAGAGTAATAAGAAAAGAAGGAGATCAAGGGGATACAAATAGGAAAAGAGGAAGACAAAGTATCTTAGTTTAGAGGTAATATAGTAGTATACATAAGTGACCCAAAAAATTCCACCAGGGAACTCCTATATCTGAAAAACACGTTCAGCAAACCAGCTGCACACACAATTAACTAACCAAAATCAGGAACCTGTCTGTGAACAAATGACAAACAGACCAAGAAAGAAATCAGGGAAACCACAACATTTACAATAGCCTCAAACAATAAAAATATCTTGGGGTTAATCTAACCAAGCAAATGAAAGACATGTATAATAAATATTGATAAACTGAAGATTAAAATGAAAAATATATCAGATGTTGTGAAGGTCTTTGATGCTCATGGATCAGTAGGATTAATATAGTAAAAATGGCCATCTTACCTACATTTTCAATGTATTCCTCATCAAAATCCTAACAATTCTTTACAGATCTTGAAAGGACAACCTTCAGCTTCATATGGAAACACACACATACACACACACAAAACACAAAATAGATTAATCAATTTTGAATAATAAAAGAGCTAGTAGAGATATCACCATACCTAAGTTTGATGTGTACTATAGAGCTAGTAACAAAAGCAGCATGGTATTGGCATACAAACAGAAACATTGACCAATGGGATCATATTGTGTATCCAGACAAAATCTACACACCCAAAACACCTGGATTTTTATTTAAAATCCAGAAATACACAGTGACAAAAGACAACATCTTCAATAAATGTTAAACTGGACAGTTATATGTAGAGCATTGCAAGTAGATCCATATTTAACACCCTGCAGAAAACTCAGTTCAAAGTAGATCAAAGACCTCAACAAGCACCACATATATTGAACTCAGATTAGAGAAGAAAGTGTGGAATAGACATGACCTCATTAAAATAGGACAAGACTTTCTGAATAGTACACTATTAGCATAGGCACTAAGATCAATAGATAATCATCAGTTAATAAATGGTACCTCATGAAACTGAAAAGCTTCTTTGTGACAAAGGACACCATCATCTAAGCAAAGCAGCAGCCAACAGAATGGGAAAAGATTTTTATCAACTACATATCAGATAAAGTACTAATATTCAAAATATATAAAGAACTAAAAACTATATATCAGGAGAATTAATAACCCAATTATAAAATTGGGTACACATTTAAACAGAGCACTCTTTTTAGAGGAAACAAAAATGGTCAAGAAACACATAAACAAAGAAATATGTGATTTCATATTACACCTGTTAGAATGCAAAGATCAATAATACAAGTCACTGGTCATGCTGTGGAGCAAGAAGTACTCATTCATTGCTGATAGGAATGCAAACTTGTACAGCTCCTATGAAAATCAGTGTTGCAGTTCCTCAGGAATAGGGAATCAAGCTACCTCAAAATCTAACTATACTACTATATAAAAAATACTTTATACTACCACAGAGACACTCTATTACTCAATCCTGTTTATTGCTACTTTATTAATAATAGCCAGAAACTAAAAACAATCTAGATGTCCCTCAACAGAAGAGTAGATAAAGGAATGTGGTACATTCACACCTGGGAATAATACTCAGCCATAAAATCATGAAAGTCACAGGTAAATGGATGAAATTAGAAAAAAATCATTTTGAGTGAGGTAAACCAGACACAGAAAGACCAATATGGTATATATTCAATAATAAGAGGATGTTCTTTATTAAGTCAATGATAAACAAGCTACGAAACATAAAACCACAGATGTTAGGTAAGTATCTGGTGGGGAAAGAGACAGATAGATCTCCCTAAGAAGTGGAAATAGGATGGATAGCTGTGGATATATGATGGGAGGCTGGGGAAGGAGACAGGAATAGGAGGATCAAGGGAAGAGGGTAAGGAAAGGACAGGGCAATGGAGTGAATATGAGGAGAGACAGCTAAAATTAAGAAAATTTACACCATGCTTCAGAAGACATATGCATATATGAAATCAATCTAAATGAAATTGTCAAATAAGGGGAGGGGTCAGAGACCAATTATCCATCTATTGTCACAAAATGAAGTTTCTGATACTGGGCTGGAGCTTCATTTACTTGAATTGCTGGCCAAACAAGTCCCATCAGATCCCCTAAACAACCCAGGGTATTTCCAAAACAATAGAATTACTGACAAACTGTCAATAATAATTCCATGCCTAAATAAAACACCTATACAACTCATTGAATGGAAAAAAGTTGAGCTAGTGACTATACAGAGCCTTCTCATCTGAGTCCTAGCATACTTGGGTACTCTTCAGGCTAATGAAGGAGAAACACAAACACCAACAAGCCTTAAACTTTTGATACTCAGTGATGTCCTGCCTGCAAGATATGCTAGTGCAATGGTGGCACAAAGGTTGTGGAAGTAACCACTTAATATCTGATTTGAAAGAAGGCATACTCCACAAGATGCAACCCATACTGCTTGAATACCCAAGAACCTGAGACTAGATAGCCTGAGGATTTAGTGTAAAGCAAAATATAGCTATTCTTTTAAAAGAACATAACAATAAAATGATAGTTCAGGAACCTAGTGTAAATCCAAACCTACTGTTCTACTAAAAAACATTACAAAACAAACAAACAAACAACCGCCTAATGGTTCTTTATTCATTGATCAGTGTGTTGCTTTGATACCATTGGATAAGCTTCCTTCTACAGCACATGGAAACAAAACAGAGAACCACAGCCATAAGAGTTCTCACTTATGCATGAGTGAGAGACTTTGGAACACCCAGAATTAAACAGGATGTCTCCACCAAATTACTCCCCTCAGGGTTCAGGAAACCTTGTAGAAAAGAAGGTAGACAGAGGGTTTGAGTCAAAGAGGATAAAAAACCCCAAGAATCAACATGTCCCTCTAACTCAACATGTTTGAAGCATATGTGAACTCATAGATATAGATGGAGCATACATAGTTCCTACATAGGCCTCAGTTGAGTCCTAGAGCTGAAGGGAGAAATAGAGATAAAATAGAAATAGACCTCATCCCTAACCCAGAAGCAGTCAATAAGTGATAATTTACTTTCCTCCAAGAGAGCGCTACTTTCTTTTGCCATTTGGGTTTGGTTCTATTTCGGGTTTCTGGGCTATCCAGCTTCTGGTTACTGGGTGTCCCAGCAGTGTCAGGGGTAGACTTCCTCTCATGGCATGGATTTCAAGCTGAACTACTCATTGGTTGGTCACTCCCACAATTTCTCTGCCACATTTACTCTAGCACATCTTGTAAGCAGGACAAATTATAGGTTAAAGGTTTTGTGATTGGGTTAGTGCACCAATTCCTCCACTAGAAGTCATGCTTGGTTACAGGAGATGGCCAGTTGAAAACATCTATTCTTAATTGTAGGTTACATGCTCATCAGTAGATGATAAACAGAAAATGAACTCAGTAGCATCTTCGGCAGTTCCTTGTTTTACAATGGCATGTGAGGGAACTTCCTCTTTTTTAATTCAATCTTACCATTTTATTTATATTTTTACTTATTTCTTTTCACTGTATGGGTTCATTGAGTGTTTTTATGGGGTTCCTGAGTATGTAAATGAGTAAGTCTGTTTTTTTGTCTCTTCTTTTGGCCACTTATTGTTCTGTTTGTTTGTTCATTTGTTTTGTCCAATTCCAATATGTTGGTTTTTGTTTTTTCTTATTTTATTTTAATTATTAAAATTAATAAGCAGCCTATTTTTCAAATGGAGACAGAAAGGGGGTGGAATGTATGTTAAATGGGATTTGGGGAGGATCTTGGAAGAATAAAAGGAGGAGAAACCATAATCTGAGTAAATTATGTAATACAAAAATCTATTTTCAATAAAAGAAGAAAACATAAAATCATCAAAGATCTAAATAAGTAGAAATGTAGTATGTGTTCCTTGGTCAGAAAATTTATCATCCTTTCCTTCAGTTGATCAACATATTCAATTCAATGTAAATTAAAATCTCAGCAAGTTGTTTTGTAGATTAACAAGTTGTTTCCAATATTTAGGTAAAGACAAAATATTGTTTAGCACAGTACTAAAGAATAACATTGGAGATCTCTCACTACTAGGCTTTTCAGATTTACTGTTAGTCTTTAAAATTCATGATGTTATTACTTTGTTGAGAGAATACACATATTTCTGCTAATCTTTGACAAAGGAGCAAGGAAAATGAATGGAGAGGACAATTTTGAAGAGATGAAACTAGAACACTTAGACATCTATGTGTAGCATGTGTACAATGGTATCAATCTAGTACTTCTTGCAAAATAAACACAAAATAAATTATAGTCATAAATGTAAAGTATAAACTCTAGGATAGTGGTTCTTAACTTGTGGGTCACAACCTCTTAGAACTGCCCTTTCACAGTGTAATCTAAGACTGTCTTGGAATATCAGATATTGACATTATGATTCATAACTGTAGGAAACTTACATTTATGTATTAATTAATTAATACATTATGTTATGTATTAAGAAGCAAAAAGGATAATATATGGCCAGAGAGTCACCACAACACTCAAAACATTAAAAGTTCTCACTATTAGCAAGTTTGAGAACCTTTGATCTAAAAAACATGTAAATTGTGAGTAAGCTAAGGTTTGTTGACAAAATTTTAGATATAAAACCCAAAATATAATACATGAAAGAGAAAAGGCAGTAGCTTGGACTTTAACAAAATTTAAAACTTCTTAACAAAAGCATAGCAGAATGGAAAGAAAAGCCAAAGCATAGAAGAAATAGGATTTGTATGTATAATATACAAAAGAATTGACACTTTTTCTCTTGTTTATGTATTTATTTTTGAGATGAGATATTATGAGATATCATGCTATGGTTTACACTGATCTTCAATCCCAGAACTAAGTGTCACTTCCCTCTCCCTTTGCTCCGGCAGCATTCACAACCACACTCTCTATAGAAAAGAGGTAAATAATAGAAACAACTAAAATTATATAGAAGATCTAAAGAATAATCTCATCACAGAAACTAGGCAGATGGCTAGGAAGTGTAAGAAAAAGTACTCCACATAATTTGTTGTTAGAGAAATATAAATAAAACTGTGATAATATAGGAATATAGAACTGTTAGAACCCCAAACTGAAATACCAACTCTTGATGAATACACAGAGTGACACCATCTCTCCTTCATTGTTGATAGGAATGCAAATGACATTGTCATTTTGGAATAACAATTTGATAGTTTTCACACAATTAAATGTAGCTTTATTATATTTTGGTTTGAAGATTTGTCTCCACATGTTTATTTCTTTGTTTCTTTGTTTTTGAGATATTTCTCTATATGGGGCAGGCTGGTCCTTAGCAACAATTTATCTACTATCTACTTTAATTGTAAGGATTCAAAGCTGGATGGAGAAAAAAATTGTCTCTTCATAGGTGTACAGATAAACTGACTACTGTATATTCATGCAATTGAATGTTATTCAGTGAAAAAAAATCAAGTGGACCAATATTCCATGTATGGATATGAACACATGAAATGAATCATAAATATATAGTCATAAGGAAAGAAGTAAATAAAGAAGCCAAACTAAAAGGTTATGTATTTTATCCAGAATTGCCTCACACCCTGGAAAAGTCAAAATTGTAGAGACAGTGAAAAGCTCACTGATTGCCAGAAACTCAGCAGGAAGTGGGTATCTGAATTTCAAAGCATGGGCTTTCAGGGTTATTCTCCTTTTATTGTGAGAACACAACATTTAATGCCATTGGTCATTGTGAAATCCCATTCAATTTTCCACCACAAATAACTAAGCCTTAACATGTATCAGTGCTTCTCAACCTATGAGTCACAACCTCTTTGGCAGTCTAATGACCTTTTCAGAGGTGTCACCTAAGACCATCTTGCATATCAAATATTTACATTAGGATTCATAAGAGTAGCAAAATTTCAGTTATACAGGAAAAATAAAAATAATTTTATAGTTGGGGATCACCACATATGAGGTGCCATATTATAATGTCACAACATTAAGAAGGTTAAGGGCCACTGATATATATTAATTAATAAGAAGCATTACTAAAGAATCAAAACACTATATAGTAGAATGCAGACAATGAAAAGGAATAGATAAAAGAATACTGCATTTCTAAGATATGAAGAAGATGGCTGAGAATATTGTTGACCTAAGTGACATTATAAATAAGAAGAGTCTCCAACATTAAAGGCAAAAAAATATTTTGAGATCTCTGGCATGAAGTTATGTTTCTTGCTTTGCCTACTGATACAGCTTAGAAAGAACTATACTTCAATGAAAATGAGCACTTTTTTGGCTATTATTATTTTTATTCACTTTACATCCCAGTTGCTGTACCCCCTCCCTAACCTCCTTTTCCCACAGTCCCTCCCTCTACCCCTTCTCCCTCCTCCACTTCTCCTCTGGGAGAGTGGAGGTCCCCCACCATAGCACATTATGACTCTGCAGGGGTTAGGTACTTCTACTGAGGCTAGACAAGGCAGCCGAGTTAGTGGAACTGATTTGTTGAGGACCCATATGAAAACCAAGCTGCACATCAGGTACATACATACAGTGTGCCTAGGTCCACCCCTTGTATGCTGTTTAGTTGGTGGTTCAGTCTCTGAGAGTCCCCTAGCATCCAGATTAGTTTACACTGTTAGTCATCCTGTGGAGTTCCTGTCTCCTTTAGGGCCCTTAGTCCTTCCCTG
This sequence comes from Mastomys coucha, assembly GCF_008632895.1. Classification (NCBI taxonomy): domain Eukaryota; kingdom Metazoa; phylum Chordata; class Mammalia; order Rodentia; family Muridae; genus Mastomys; species Mastomys coucha. The sequence continues at coordinate 10,996,738 of NW_022196897.1, forward strand.
AGCTCCTCTATAAGGGTTCCCAAGCTTCATGTACTGTTCGGCTATGGGTCTTTGAATTCTTCTGAGTCAGTTGCTAGGTGGTGGAACCTGTCAGAGGACAGCCATCTATGTTACTGTCTGCAAGCAAAACAGTATATCATTAAGAGTGCCTCCCCATGGAATGGGTCTCAAGTTGGGCCAGTTATTAGTCAGCCATTCCCTCTGTCTCAGTTCCATCCCCTGTCCCTACATTTATTGTAGGCAGGATAAATTTTAGGTTGAAAGTTTTGTGGGTGGCTTTTTATTTCTATCATTCTACTGGGGCTTCACTGGCTACAGGCCTATTCAGGTGCTTTATAACCAATGTAATGACTCTTAGCTAAGGTCACCTCCATTTTTCTTCAGAGCCTTCCCTATCCCAGGCCTCTGGCACATACTTGAGATGCCTCCTACATCCCCACCAGCTAAAGATTTCCATTCATTTTCATGACCTTCTGGTCATCTCCCGTCTCTCCTCACATCTGATTCTGAAAACCTCCCTTCCACTCCCCATCTCCTCTCCTATGCAGTTCCTTCCCTTCATCTACCTCATACATACATTTTATTCCCACATCTAAGTGAGATTCGAATATCCTCGCTTGGCTTTTCTTCTTGTTTAGTGTCTTTGGGCCTGCAGAGTATAGTGTGGGTATTCTTTATTTTATAGCTAACATCCAGTTATAAGTGAGTACATGCCATGAATGTCCTTTTGGATCAGGGTTACCTTACTCAGGATATTCTCAAGTTCGGTCCATTTTCTTGCAAAATTCATGAATATTTGATTTTTAACAGCTGAAGTGTATCTCATCTTATACATGTACCACATTTTCTTTATCCATTCTTCAGTAGAGGGACATCTAGCTTGTTTCTAGTTTCTGGCTATTACAAATGAAGCTGTTAAGAAATAGTTGAGCAAGTATCCTCTGGTATAATGGGGCATCATTTGGGTATATGTCCAGAAGTGATATATCTGGGTCTTGGGTAGAACTATTCCCAGTTTTCTAAGAAAGCACCAAGCACTGAACTGCTTTCCAAAGTGGTTGTACAAGTTTGCACTCTCACTAGGAATGGAGGAGTGTTCCCATCGCTCCACATTCTTTTTGGCATGTGTTATCACTTGGGGTTTCCATCTTGGCCATTCTGACTAGTATAAGATGGAATCTTAGAGTCCTTTCAATTTTCTTTTCCCTGATTACCAAGGACTATGAATATTCTTTTACCTGCTTCTTGACCATTCAAGATTCCTCTCTTGAGAATTCTCTGTTTAGTTCTGTACCCCATTTTTTAATTAGGTTATTTGGGTTGATCTTAGAGACCAAGATAGGGAGTTGTCTCCTGTAACAATGAGTTCAAGACTGTTTCCCACTTTCCATTTTATTAGATTTAGTACATAGGGTTTTGTGTTGAGATCTTTTATCCACTTGGATTGAGTGTTTGCAGCATGATAGATACAGACCTACTTGCATTCTTCTACATGCCAACATAGTAAGACCAGCACAATTTATTGAAGGTGCTTTCTTTTTTCCACTATATGATTTTGGCTTCTTTACCAAAAATCAAATGTCCATAGATGTGTGGGTTTATTTCAGGATCTTCTATTAGATTCCATCCATCAACCTCTCTGTCCCTATACCAATATCATGTAATTTTATTCAGTATTTCTCTGTAGTACAGATTGAGGTCATACTTCCAGAAGTTCTTTGATTGTTCAGGATTGTGATGGTTATCATGTTTGTCTGTTTGTTTGTTTGGGGTTTTTGTTTGTTTGTTTTTGAATTTATTTTTGTTTTTGTTTTTCCATATGAGGTTGAGGATTGTTCTGTCAAGGTGTGTAAGGAATTGTGTTAGAATTTTGATGGCAATTGCACTGAATTTGTAATTTGATTTTGGTAAGATAGATGTTTTCATTATGCTAATCTTACAGATCCATGCATAAGGGGGATCTTTTTATTTTCTGAAGTCTTCATTGTAGCTCTCCATCAGCCACAGAGAACTGTGTATACTGAAAGGAGGCTGAGAATGAAATAGAACGGGCAGGCAAGAGAAGAATGAAGCCAAAACAAAGGTTTCTGATCATGGCTTAGTGTTTAACTTTCACTTCTGTGTTTATTTAGGCACTTTGCTAAAGTTGTTTATCATCTCTAAGAGTTCTCTAGTAGAATTTTTGGAGTCATGTATACCATCATATCATCTGCAAATAGCAATACTTTACTTCGTCTTTTTCAATTTGTATTTCCTTGATTTCTTTTAGTTAACTTATTGCTCTAGCTAGAAATTCAAGTACTATATTGGATAGATAGGGACAGAGTGAGCTGATTTGGCTTGATATATATTGCTTTTATAATGTTTAGGGATGTGCCTTGCATCCCTTATGTCTCTAAAACATTTAACATGATGGGGTGTTAGATTTTGTCAAAGGCCTTTTCAGCATTTAATAAAATGATCATGTGTTTTTTGTTTTAGTTTATATGGTAGATTACATTGATAGATTTTGTGTATTTTATTCCTAGTTTCAGTTTGCAGGTATATTATTGAGTATTTTTGTATCAATATCCAGAGGAAAAATTGGGCTGAAAATCTCTTTCTCTGTTGAGTATTTGTGTGATCTTGTTCTCAGGGTGACTGTGGCTTCTGGAAATGAGATTGGTAGTGTACCTTCTGTTTCTGTTTTGTTTTTAATAGTTTGAGAAGTATTGATACTAGCTCTTCTTTGAAGACCTGGTAGAATTCTGCATTCAAGACATCCTGTGTTAGGCTTTGTTTGATTGTGAGACTTTTAATGACTGTTTCCATTTCCTTAGGGTTGCTTTTTAAAGATTTTACTTATATACAGCATTCTGCCTGCTATTCAGAAGAGGGCACCAGATCTCACTGTAGGTGGTTATGATCCACTGTGTGGCTGCTAGGAATTGAACTCAGGACCTTTGGTAAGGGAGCCAGTGCTCTTAACCTCTGAGCTTTCTCTCTAACCCAAGTGTTTCTCACCCATTCAAATTTCCTCTGTTGAGAATTCTGTTTAGCTCTGCTCCTATTTTTTAATTGGACTATTTGGATTGTCAGTGTCTGTTGTGAGTCAGGTTTAGGGATGGAGCCGAGAGCAGGAGAGAGTGCCTGAGACTCAGAGGATCAGGTTACACTAGTATTTATTCATAAAACAAGTAGAAAGTGAAATGGGATCGCATTCATTCACACACTCACTTTAGTCACCTCCAGTCTGGCCTATGTGGTAGCCTAGCTCCGATGGCTGTGCAGGCAAGGCCCGCAACATTTCCTTCTGTGTTTCTGATCTCCACTGGAGCCTTGGTCCAGAGTTGGAGTGTCTGGAATTGATGGGCTGGCTCCGGGGATGAGCCGGTCTCCACCCAAAGTGTCTCTGTAGGGCCTGGAATCTGGGCCAGTTGCAGAAGCCAGACAGGGTTTTTAAGTCTCTTTCAGCTCAGGCATTCAGCATTATTTATCTAGCATTCGGCCTTATCATCTCCATTCACACACTCCTGGTTTGTTTCCATGGTAATATTTTAGCCAATCAAAATGAGGCATTCACTTAGTCAGGTCATTTACCTTATCATATTTCACACACACACACACACACACACACACACACACACACACACACTGGACTGGATTACATTTGTCATTTCTTTTATATTGCTTACATTTATTCTTTACAGTGTCTAGCTTCTTGATATATATATGTCATATATATATGTATATGCACATACATATACATATATATATATGATATTAGTCTGTTGCTGTCCAGCAGCAACGTTAAAGAGAGAGGGTTATTTTGGGAAATGGAGTTAGAAAGAAATAGGAGGAGATAAAAAGAGATAGGAGGAGGTAGGCTAGCCATACTGTACCTTACCCACGTGGGAGGATAAAAATTAGACAACACGAGCTGTGGCCACTCAGTCATCTTCGCTTTAATGCCAACCCTTTGTTCCCTCAACAGGTAGAATAATTGAGGCAAAACCACTCCCCCAAGTACGTCAGAAATAAAGACCCAATCAGCATTTTCTTAGTCTCTATAGCAGGCGGGATTTCCGATGTGACTGGAGCCAGTAACGAGGCGTGGCAAATAGCCGGAGGTAGGCAGAGAGGTGTGGTTAAGAGAAGCAGGCAGGGTAAAGCAGGAGGGTTATATTAGTCCTCTCTCAAATGCAGGGTTAATGAAGATCTTTTCCCAATCTGTAAGATGTCATTTTGTCCTGATGAGAGTGTCCTTTGAAGCTTTTCAGTTTCATGAGGTTCCATTTATTAATTTTTGTCTTTGATGCCTGAGCAGTAGGTGTTCTGTTCAGAAAGTTTTCTTCTATACTGAATAGTTCAAAACTATCCCCCAATTTCTGTTCTATTAGATTAAGTGTGTCTAGTTCTTTATTGAGGTCTTTGATCCATTTAGAGTGAAGTTTAGTGGAGGGTAATAAATATGGATCTATTTGCATTCTTCTACATGCAAACATCCAGTTAGACTAGCACCATTTGTTGAAAATGCTCTCCCTTTTCCATTGTATAGTTTTGCTTCTTTGTTAAAATCCAATTTCCATAGGTATGTGGGTTTATTTCTGGGTCTTCAAATTGATTCCATTGATATACCTCCCTTTTTCTATACCAACACCATGCAGATTTTATTACCATTACTCTGTTCTACAACTTGAAGTCAGAGATAGTGATGCTGATGCCTCTGGAAGTTTACCTGATCTTGATTTAACTTTAGTAAGTTATATTTGTCTAGAAAATCATCCATTTCATTAAGAATTTCCAAGTTTGTAGAATATAGTCTTCTGAAGTAAGACCCAATGATTCTTTGATTTTCCTTGTTGTCTGATGTTAGACTTCCCTTTTTATTTCTGATTTTATTTGGATACTATCTGTCATTTGTTTAATTTTGCTAAGGCTTTGTGTATCTTGTTGATTTTCTTAAAGAAGTAGGTCATGAGTTCATTGATTCTTTGTATTGTTTTATTTGTTCCTAATTGATTTCATCCCTGATTTTCATTATTTCTTCCCTTCTAATCTTCTTCAGTGTGCTTGCTTGCTTCCTTCCTTTCTAGAGTTTTCATGTGTATTTGTGAGTTCCTGGTATAAGAACTTGCTAATTTTTTTAAGGGGACATTAGTGCTCTGGATTTTCCTCTTAGCACTGCTTTCATTGTATCACATACATTTGAGTGTGTTGTGCCTTCATTTCCATTGAATTCTTAAAAGTCTTCAATTTCTTTATTTTTTTCTCTGACCTAGAGACTATTGAGTACAGAGTTGTTCAGTTCCCACTAGTCTGTAGGCTCTTGTTTCTGTTGTTTCAGTTGTTGACGTCCACCTTTAATCTGTGGTGGTCTGATAAGATACAAAGTGTTATTTCAATTTTCTTGTATCTGTTTAGGATTGTTTTGTGATCACTTTTGGAGATAGATCCATGAGGTACTGAGAAGGTGTACTCTTTGTGTTTGGGTACAATATTCTGCATATATCTGATAGGTCCATTTGATTTATAGTGTCAGTTAGTTTCTTTATATTTCTGTTTTGTTTTTTTGGGATGACACATTGCTTGGTTACAGTGTGGTGTTTAACTCTCCCCCAATTAATGTGTGGGTTTTGATGTGTAATTAAATCTTTGGCAATGGTTTTTATTTTTTATAAAGGTGGGTACCCTTGTGTTTGAGGCATAGATGTTCAGAATTGAGATATAATAGTGGTAAATTTTTCATTGGATTAGTATGAAGTGTCCTTCCCTGTTTCTTTTTATTATTCCTGGTTTAAAGTCTATTTTATTAGATATTAGAATGACTAGTCCAGCTTGCATCCTGTGTCTGTTTGCTCGAGAAATTTTCCAGCCCTTTATTTTGAGATAATATCTATCCTTTTTGCTGGGTTGTATTTCTTGAATACAACAGAATGATGGGCCCTGTTTTGTTTTTTGTTTTTGTTTTTGTTTTTGTTTTGCATTTTGAATCCATTCTGTTAACCTGTGTCCTTTTATTGCAAAACAAGTACATTGATGTTGAGAGATATTAATGACCAGTGACTGTTTCTTCCTGTTATTTTGATGTTGGTGGTGGTAGTGTTTTCGCTGGCATGAAACTACTCATTTACTATGATTTCTTTGATGTAGATATTCTCCTTGAGTTGGAGTTTTTCTTCTAGTATTTTACATAGGGCTAGATTTGTGGATAGATGTTGTTTCAATTTGAATTTTCCTTGAAGTACCTTATTTTCTCCATTTATGGTGATTGAAGGTTTTTTTTTTTTCTGGGTGCAGTAGTCTTGGTTGGCATCTGTGGCTTTTTAGAGGTTTCAAGATATCTTTTCAGGCCCACATAGCTATTAGAGTTTCTGTTGAGAAGTCAGGTGTGGTTCAGATAGGTCTGCCTTTGTCTGATCTTTTTCCCTTGCTGTTTTTAATATCCTTTCTTTCTGTAGGATTTGTGTTTTAATTATTATGGGGCAAGAAGATTTTCTTGTTTTGGTCCAGGCTAATTGGTGTTCTATAAGCTTCTTGTATGATTACAGGCATCTCTTTCTTTAGGTTTGAAAAGGTTTCTTCTATGATTTTGTTGAAAGTATTTTCTGGTCCTTTAATTTGGAGCACTTCACCTTCTTGTATTCCTATTATTCTTAGGTTAGGTCTTTTCATGGTATCCCAGATTTCCTAGATGTTTAGAGTCAGAATTTTTTTAGATTTAACATTTTGTTTGACTGACATATTTTTTTTCTATTCTATGTTCTATGCCTGAGAGTCTTTCTTCCATATCCTATATCCTGTTGGTAATGCTTGCATCTGTTGTTTCACTTTCTTCCCTAGGTTTTTCACCTGCCGAATTCCCTCAGTTTGTGTTTTCTTTACACCTTCTACTTCCATTTTCAGGTCTTAAGCAGTTTTATTTATTTCCTTCACTTGTTTTATTGTATTTCCTACATTTTTATGGGGTTTATTTGTTTCCTCTTTAATGCCCTCTACCAATTTGTTAAGGTCATCTTTTTGTGCTTTGCTTGTGTTAGGGAATCAAGGGCCTGATGTAGTAGGGGTTGCTGTGCTCTAAAGTTGTCATACTGCCCTGGTTTGTATTGATTGTGTTCTTTTAAAGGTCTTTAGCCATCAGGATAGATTTGGTCCCTTGAGTTCCTATTGTGGTAGGTACTAGTAGTTCCAACCTCTAGGATCCTGGTGTGGCAGGCCTCTCCTGAATATCCTTGGGCGGTATAATTACAGATCAGCAGGTCTGATGAAGGTGAGCTGAGAGTTCATTGGAGGATGGGGATAGAATGGAGATAGCCAGCTTTTCAGGGCAACTGGGCATGCCCCAGAGGATTCAGTGAGCACTCTTAAAAACAGAATTTATTTTCAGTAAAGATGAGCAGGAAAAATGGCAATATCTAGAACTTAGGCATAAAAAATTTTAAACAAACTTAAAGCATCTTATAATGCAAAAAAATGTAAGAATGTACTTGTATAAAACCAAATACTTCCTCAGCCAAACCCACAAAACCCAAAAATTTCAGGACAGGAGTATGATAAATGCACAGGAATAAGTTGATAGCAGTAGAGAAAAATCAAGTATATACATATGAGTATATGCTTTATATATATATATATTATAGTTTTCTTTTACTTTAAAACACTTTTAAAATTAAAAGTTTAGCAAGGCATTGAATTATAAAGTCCCAGCTCTCAGGATACTGAGACAGAAAAATTGTGATGAGTTCAAGGCCAGCATGTAATTTCCAGTGACTTTTGCTAATGCCCACTAAAGCTTTAGAGCAAGACTGTCACAAAACAATCCAATAGTAACAATAAAATTAAAAATAAATTAAACAAAATGTTTTTAATAGAAAATTTTTATTATTATTGTGAATATGATATGTACATGAATATGATATGTGGATGTGAGTATGGGTGCATGTGTGCTATGGTAGGCACAAGAGCACAATTTTGTGAGGTCAGGGTTTTTTTCTACCTTTATGTGGGCTCCAGCTATCAAACTGGCTTAAGAAACAAGTGCTTTAACTTTCTAGCAATCTTGCCAGGCTCCTGCTTTACCATTTTAAAGAACAAAGTCCTTACTTTTATTATCCCAAGTCATTATTAGTTGACCCTTAGGGTAGTGTTTGTTTTTTGGTTTATTTGTTTCTCTTGCCATATTGCTTTTTATTTATTTATTTATTTATTGATTGATTGATTGATTTTTGTTTTTTTTCTCATCATATTGTTAGAAAAAAAGAAGAGTTTTCAATAATGAGGCAGTGAGAATTTAATCATTATTCATGAGTCTAGCCTTATAATTGAGTCTTTCTTCCCTTGAGCCTCCTTTTGTTTATGTTTCATTATGATCACACCCAAAGAGTTTTAAGCATTGTTAATTCTGAGGTACAGGAGGAAAAAAAATTCACAATTTTGAGTCAAATTTGAAGCAAGCTTTAACTAAATACTGATCTAAATTCTTTAACTAAATACTGGACTTTGGTCAGAACCACTTTTTGGAATTTCCAGTGATTGGCAACAAGACATGTGTTGGTCCATTTAAGGACAAAAACATAAGGACATAACTTTTGTGTCTTATAGTATCTCATAGCATGTTTGTCAGTCACAGCACATAATCTCTGTGAGATTTCTTACCAAATTTGGTGTTGAATATTTACTACCAAGTGTTAAATTTAGGACTTAATATTTAATTTAAATCCAACATTCCTCATAAACTTTTCAGGTCTGATAAAGCATTGCAAACAAAAGTAGAGTATAATTAAATTTTAATAATTTAAAAGAATTACTAGAAAGTAAATATGGGTTACTTTTTAATTTTTTCATTTATTAATAGCTGCTATAATCTATTTTGAAAGCTGTCTTTAAATTATCTGGCCAACAAAAACAAGGAAATATACCTGAATTTTTGTTGCCTCTCAAGTGGTTAAACTAATTATTCTGAGGCAAAATACTCATTTGTTCCAGAAAAAAACATTTTATATTCTATGAAGATAAAAATGGAGGAATTTGTTAAAATAGCTTCATAGCCATTGTAAAAATAAAATGTGTATGGTGTTAGGTTGCAAATCCTGAGACAAATGACTGAGGTGCTTGTTAAACATATCAAAGAGGACCTGGCCCCCAGACTCATGCCCTGAAATTCCTTAGTCCTACAGGTTACAAGACCCTCTTGGTTAGCATACCCACACCCTGCCAGCCCTGACTTCTCCAGCACAGGGTCTGGGCTGCTTTTCCCTATATAATCCAACCATTTTGGTTACCTGCTAGCTTTGGACCTTTGGGCATCCTAGTTGCTGCAACAGGTTCCCCTGTTCTTTCCTGTCCCTTTCCAACCCCTTCTCCACACATGGCCTAGCTCCATCTGATCTTATACACTGTGGACCCTCCCAGATATGTCAGCCTCTGGCCTTGCTGTCCCACTTATCTATAATAAACCTTTATCTCCACCATGCCTAGGAGCAATGGCAGTGTCAAAATCTGGGACCAGCCATGTCCTTTACTTTTTTTTTTTTATTCATTCAAATGGTTCTTGTGCTGGGTAATTTGCTATATAGTTAATACAATCTATAGTCACTTTGGAAGAGAGAACTTCAGTTGAGAAGATGTTCTACAAGACTGGCCTCTGTACACATCTATGTCACATTTTCTTGGTAATTGATATGGGAGAGCCCAAATCCCTATGGGCAATGCCTGTCAGTTTTAGACTGATGTTCTTGGTGCTATAATAAAGGCTGCCATGAGCAGGAAGGTAGATATACATGGTTGGTGTAACAGAAATTTTTTTTTTTTATTATGTTCATAACCATTATACAAAGTTCACACTCTATGTTCTTAACTACCATCCTAAGTCTAGCTCTCCAAGGCCACTCACCTATATGATGTATCTTAGTTGAAGGTCAGGTCCAATCTCTAACAGTAGTCTCTGACTTGAAGGTCAGAATCCTAAGAGAGACTCTCTATCCACAGGACAAATCATGATATGCACAGTAGAGATTGGCTCTTGATTTGTGCTTATATACTGTCCAGTGGGCATCATTAGATTCTAGTTCTGTGTCTGTTTATCTTGAGTAAGTGATATTAGTGACTTCTGGCTATCAGGTGAAGACTTGGTTGTAGAGACATTCCTCTGGCCTTTTTTACACTTCTAAAGGGCATTTTTATTATTCTAGTTATATAGCCTGAACAAGCCTTGAGAACAAGCCTATAAGCAAGCACCTCTTCATGGCCTCTACCATCTGTTCCTGCTTCCAAGTTCCTATCTTGTGTTCCTGTCTTATCTCTCTTTAGTCAGTGATGGACCGTGACTTTAAAATTATAAACTGAAATAAACCCTTCCCATCCAAATTGGTTTTGGTTGTAAAATTTTATCACAGAAGTAGAAATGATAGTTCTCATAAAATAAATAAATAAGTAAATAAATAAATAAATTAACTAAGTAAATAAAAATTTCGTAGGTAGATTATTTCTAAGGCCATCACTTCTAAATGCTGTCTTTCTCATCTGGATATCTGCGGATCTTGAGGAAAGCATGGAGTAGTTTTAATGTGATCTATACTGCTCATTGAATCTTCAGACAAATATTTATTTCTGAGTACCTTCAGTGTCACAAGATCAATTGGTTCATCTGACAAATAGATTTTTTCTAATTATATAACAAGAGAAATAACAAGTAGATAGATCATTAGGAGACTTTTGAACAAGACAGAATGTTTAGGAAAATAATCCATGGTAATGATTGAGTGTGCAATGAGGCACAATTTTAAAATTAGTATGATTAAAATTAGTATGAAAAATCTTTTATGAGGTGACCCAGAACTGAGACCAGAGTTCAAGAGAGAACTTGAAATTGGAATAGCTGACAATAGAGGTTGTTCCTCATGGAGATGGAAACTGGCATCATATTTACTTCCTATTATGGGTCAATAGGTTGAATTACAATGTTGAAATAGTAAAGTATACATTTATTTTATTTTATTTTAATCTATTCTATTTTATCTCATTAAGATAGTCTCCCTATGTAGCCTTGATTCTCCTGGGACTCACAATGGACTTAAACTCAGAGATTTTCCTGCTTTGCCTCCCAAGTGCAGGTATTACAATAGTGAACCACCATACCTAACTCAATAAGGTTTAAATATTAAAGGAATAATGCTAAAACCTATCTTGGCATTACTGTATTTATATTTCTTGGGTTAATAAGAGGGTTTTTGTGCTTTCCTGGTGATAGTTGGGTTATTTTAACACAATTGTTCAAAGAGGTTTGATAGAAGACTGTCACAATAAGATATAAACTTATATATTTATTGGACAATTATTCTATAGAATGTGAACATTTACAAAGAATAGATTTGCTTCTACCTTTTTTTTCTAAAAATAGTATTAAAAATTCAGAGTAAGATTTTCAAAATTTGATATCATACTTGTCATGGCAAAAGGTAACTCCAATTCTTTAAAAGATAATCCTGGACCGTTGGAGGATATCTGATTGTTAGCTAAAAGTTTGCATTTCTGAAGAACTTGTGAAGCCAGTTTCCCCCTATCAAAAGAACTCATAAATAAGGCTCAAATGGCTATCTGTCATGCCTATTAGAACATGAAAGGCCACACTGGCCTCCAGGGTCCCTCATTATTACAAGTAACTGCTACATATTTCAAAGTCATCTTATCATCTTAGTATTTCTCAACTACTACTCTACCCTAAACTTGCTATAGATCACAGGCCTCTCTGTCCCACAAGCGTCTAATTCTCATATAACACTGATATTTAGGTTATGCTCTTTCTTAGTCTTCTTCCTGCTTGCTTTCACGCTTTGTAACCCTTCTCTCTCCTTTTCTCTATCTCATTGCTGGATCCCTGCTTCTTTCATGGCCAGATCTAGTCTGCTGTCCGTGTTCAATCTACTATTGTCTCTGCTCTGGACTCTTCCAGGTGCTACCCTGGAATGCCTTCTATCCTTCATATCTGCAATAAAGCCCCTCCTTTTAACCCTAGTATGAAGAGGTTATGTCATCAATTTATCCAATATTGAAATACTATATTGGAGGAACCTAGTAAAGTGGTGGGTTATCATCAAAAAATGCATAATATCATTAGTTTTAAATACAGTAAGGTTTCTACTGCTATGAAGAGACACCATGATTATGGCAACTCTTACAAGGGAAAACATTTATTTGGGGTTAGCTTATAGTTTCAGAGGTTTAGTCCATTATTATCATAGAAAGAAACGTGAGTGCCTTAGCTCTAGATAAAGAGCTAAGAGTTCTTCATCTGGATTGACAGGCAGCAGGAATAGACAGGGCAAGAGCAACTGGGCCTGATTTGGGCTTCTGAAACTCCAAAAACTACTCCCAGTGGTATACTTCCTCGAACAAGACCACACATATCTAACAAGGCTATGCATACTTACTCTTTTAAATAGTGTCACTCCCTATGAACCTATGGAGTCATTTTTATTCAAACCACTACAGTATGAGTATTTTTTTCTGCACACCACTTGCATGGTGCCTCTGAAGACCAGGAGAAGAACCCTTAGGACTAGAATTACCAATGGTTGCAAATTACCATAGGGATGTGGAAACCTAATGTGGGTTCTCAGAAAGAACAACAAGTACTCTTAAATTTTCAGTTATCTCTCTAGACCCTCATTTTATATTTTTTTGAGTAGCATCATTTGTTAAAAAATAGTTGATATTTGGTTAGGTTATTCTACAAATGTTTTCTTAATTTAAAATTTGCTGTCTTTTATAGTTATTTTAATCATAGTCATAATTTTGGATGCATAGTGTTCTCATTTTTTCTTGTCTTTGTTGTTGTTTGTGTTCAATTAATTATTTAATGAATCCCAACAGTGGGTTTTATTCTACCTTTCCCAAAGTTCTGGGTTCCTGAATTAAAAGAAGCACATACATGGACTCATATTTTGATATGCGTTAAGAAGCACAATAACTGGGCCAATGGCTAACTTCCATGAATATAATACTGAGTTATTACTTACTAATTCTATATCCTATCTTGGCTACTTTGGGTCACACTCTCTCCACTCCTTCACTTGGTTGCCATGACTCTATGTCCTGCACCTTCTCAGGTGTGGCATCTCTCCTCTCCTCCACAATCTCCAGTCATGGCAGATCTTTTTCTCCTTCCTCCTTCTCTTTTGTTCCCAAGACGGGGAATCCTAAAATTCCCTCCTCTGTCTGCCCTGCCCAGCCATTAGCCACTGCATCCTTATTTAACCAATCAGAATCAACTGTGGGTACAGTCCCTCCTTGTCAATAAAGAAATATTGATTTAAGTTTTATTGCATTATGAGAAAAGATGTATGATTTCAATTTATCTGAATTTGTTAACATTTAAGAACATATTTCAAGTGAACAGAATTAAATCACATTCTTTTTTTTTTTAATAGAAGTTTATTTGGTTCCTAGGTTTTTTTTTGTTTTTTTTGCTTTTTTTATTATTATATGTAAGTACACTGTAGCTGACTTCAGACACACCAGAAGAGGCTGTCAGATCTCATTACGATGGTTGTGAGCCACCATGTGGTTGCTGGGATCTGAACTCAGGACCTTTGGAAGAGCAGTCAGTGCTCTTACCCATTGAGCCATCTCACCAGCCCTAAATCACATTCTTATTTCTCTTTTGTACCCTAAATCCTCCCACAGACTCCCCACTTCAATACCTACAATACCCTTTTTTGGTCATATTCTTTAAAATTTATAAAATATTATAACAATAAAAATGAGTATTATAAAAGCTGTTTGATATAAAACATCAATCAATTTAATAGTGTTGTGTAGATGCTTGTGTATAGCAATACTGAAAATACATACTTTTTTCTCAATATAAATTTTAAATAACTGCAAACATATTAACTGTATATTTTAAAACAATACATCACTACTAGTATTCTTTTAAATGAACATAAATATATAAAGTCTTTTTGTTTGTTTGTTTCTTTGTTTGTATTTAGTAGAGCTTAAAGTCTTGGTACCACGATATAAACCCAAAATAAGAACAATTTTTAGTCATTGAATTTCATTGTAATAAGGCTGTACTTCAGTGATCCTCACATCATCAAAGGATTTTACCTCCATTGTAATCTGAGAGTTGACAGTTTTGCTGCCCCAAGGAATGAATTGTAGGCACAATTTTTGGAATACAGACTTCCTGCTATGGTAAAAGCTATTTGACTTGAGTAGTGACTTTATTCTCAGCCCACAGGGAACAGGTTAAATTCATTTAAGAAATGGTGTGTGTATCAAGATGGTCTATCCATAAAGTCATTCACCAACTGTTTCAATGAACGATAGTTCTGCTTGGAGAGTGCCACAGACATTAAGTGAGGGGAAGAATCTGGTTCATTGGCTGTGATGATTTTGAAAAGCATTCATTTCAGAGAAAGAGTAACTTATAAAGTCCTTTTCTTCAAACTTGATACAATAGTTACAAACGTCAAGCAAAGCATTCAGTCTCACTCTTTGTAGTTCTCTTACAAGCCACCTCCCAAGTTAATTGTCTATGTTACTTTTGGCTGTATAAATACTTTTGAAATATGTAAGCTGTTCTGAAAACTTCTGAAAACCATAGTATAGTGTAAAAACATGAAATGAACAATCTTACTAATATAGCGGCTGAGATAAGAGAAGCATGATTTCAAGACCATTATGTGGCACACAGCAAGACACTGTTATGTACAAACAAGCAGAAAGAGTATGTGGATTGTACAATATTGGACCTATTTCTCCACTTACCAAATTAGAGAGATCATTGGATAACAGTCAACAAATTTCTAATTCTGCATATTTTGGATTTCAATCAATTAGGATATGTTGGTAATATTAATTTTCATATTAAGATATTAAGAAAAAGTAATTGTTACTTCTTGTTTTTGTTGTAAGAGGTGGAATTATGTTTGTGTGGGTTTGTTTAAAGCTTTCTTTCTTGCTTCTTCTAGGGTGTAGTTTTGCTTCTTATGTTGGTGTTTTCCATCTATTATCCTTTGTAGGGCTGGATTTGTGGAAAGATATTGTGTAAATTTTGTTTTGTCATGGAATATCTTGTTTTCTCTATCTATGGTAATCGAGAGTTTTGCTGCTTATAGTAGCCTGGGCTGGCATTTGTGGTCTTGTAGGGTCTGTATGACATCTGCCCAGGATCTTCTAGCTTTCATAGTCTCTGATGAGAAGTCTGGTGTAATTCTGATAGACCTGCCTTTATACGTTATTGACCTTTTCCCCTTGCTGCTTTTAAAATTCTTTCTTTGTTTAGTGCATTTGGTGTTTTGATTATTATGTGACAGGAGGAATTTCTTTTCTGGTCCAGTCTATTTGGAGTTTTGTAGGCTTCATATATATTCATGGGCATCTCTTTCTTTAGGTTAGAGAAGTTTTCTTCTATAATTTTGTTGAAGATATTTACTGGCCCGTTACATTGGGAGTCTTCACTCTCTTCTATACCTATTATCCTTAGTTTTGGTCTTCTCATTGCGTCCTGGATTTCCTGGATGTTTTGGGTTAGGAGCTTTTTGCTTTTTGCATTTTCTTTGACTGTTGTGTCAATATTTTCTATGGTGTCTTCTGCCCCTGAGATTCTCTCTTCTATCTCTTGTATTCTGTTGGTGATGCTTGCATCTATGACTCTTGATTTCCTTCCTAGGTTTTCTAACTCCAGGGTTGTCTCTCTTTCTAATTTCTTTATTGTTTCTTTTCCATTTTTAGATTCTGGATGGTTTTGCTCATTTCCTTCACCTGTTTGGTTGTGTTTTCCTGTAGTTCTTTAAGGGTTTTTGTGTTTCCTCTTGAAGGGCTTCTAGCTGTTTACCTGTGTTCTCCTGTATTTCTTTGAGGGTGCTATTTATATCCTTCTTAAAGTCCTGTATCATCATCATGAGAAGTGATTTTATATCTGAATCTTGCTTTTCTGGTGTGATGGTGTGTCCAGGACTTGCTATGGTGGGAGTATTGGGTTCTGATGATGTCAAGTAACCTTGGTTTGTATTGCTTATATTCTTATGCTTGCTCTCTGCCATCTGGTTATCTCCAGTGCTACCTGCCCTTTGTGATACTGGTTGTGTCAGAACTCCTCAGAGTCAAGCTGTCTCTGTGATCCTGTGATTCTGGGATCCTGTGATCCTGGGCTTATTAGAGTACCTGGGAGTGGAGCTTTCTCTGGGTGTTGTGGGACTGGCTGCAGAGCTTGCACCCTACGTCTGCTCAGGGGACCTGCCTGCCCAGACAAATTGGAAGGAACCCATGCCACTGGGCTGGCAGAGTTCCTATGTACTTGCATCCTGCTGTTCCCAGTTACTCCCTGTGTTGGGACAGATGTTGTGTTCTCCTCACCTCTGATCCTGGGCGTGTTAGAGCACCTGGGAGTGGAGCTTCCTCCGGATGTTGTGGGAGTGGCTGTAGAGCTTGAGGCCAAGGTCTGCTCAGGACACAGGCTGTCCAGCCCAGACCCCCTCAGTGTCTTATGTGTAGACACAAGGACTCCTTCATGCAAACAATTTTGGAGTCCCAAATTAACATCAGAATACAAACAGCATTAGGTCAAAAACACTACAGTTTGTTGTTTGTTTGTTTGCTGAGGCAGGTTTTCTATATATAGCTCTGGATGTCCTGCAACTCATTATGTAGAACAGGCTAGCCAGTAATACACAGAAGTTAGCCTGTCTCTGCTTCCACAGTATTAGGATTAAAGGTGTGCATCATCATGCCTGGACCAAAAAAGCACTCTTATTTAATGCAGTTTCTGATGTACTTCTCCCAAGAGATCTCCCCAGGTCATGGAATGTAAGAAGCCACAAGTACTTTCTGATGACAGAACTCACCACTATTATAATTTACCGAAAGAGAATAAGAATATTTGACTATAGAGGGTTACATTTACATATTGTTGTTTTCTTGAAGTTCTCTGAACTCTGTACACATATCCTTTTTCCCTACTAATTTAACTTTGAAATCATATCATCCTACAAATGTGTTATAATTCACTTGTCTTCTAGGTTTGTGGAGACAGAGCTATATCTCATTTATCTTTAATTTATTTCCACGTGAGTACAGACCTTATTCACTATAATCACTCAATAAATGTATATGACCATATAAAGGAGTGAATAGATGAGAAGTGAGACCTTGTAATTATATTGGCAATTGCATTTTCCCTGATATTTTTAACTATAGTTGGACTATTTTCCAGATAAAATATTTTCTTATTTCAGGATCAAATTTAGTATTACAAAATGGTTTCATTACTTTGATAACTTCACTTGGTATATTTAAACTATGTGTTCTTGTTTTGGATTAAATATTTGTGTTCTAAATCATTTTAAATTTCACAAGAGATTTTAAAAGCAAGGTACCGCCCTCACATTCACAAAGTTCTTCTTCTAGTAGATTGTAAAATGAGACTTCATTTGGAAAAGAATAGGACCTCTGTTTTGTAAGCTACATAAGAAAGAAGATCTCTTCTCCCGTTGTAAGACAGGCCACCTCTGAGTGGGCATTCATAAACATTTCCAAAGAGAGTTCCAACCAGAAGATCCTGGCTTGTAAAATAACAAAACAAACTCTTACATATAAGGAACAGTCTTGCCACTGTTGGTGTGATTGATGTACCTTAAAGTATTTTTGTTTGTCTTTAGAGGAACATTTGCTCACTTAAATTCATCCACCATGAAGGCAGAACAAATCAAAATCTTGCAGTCATTTATATTAATCTTACATTTTAAATGATAGCATTAATAGTTATTTTTTACTTTTTTCACTATCTCTCCCTATACTTTAAGCACCTATCCATAAAATCTTGAATGTTCCTCCCCTGCTCTACACACACACACACACACACACACACACACACACACACACACACACACAAACACACACACACACACACACATGAGAGAGACAGAGACAGAGAGAACATACACAAACACATAAAGATATACACAAACATAAAGAGCATACACAAACACATAGAGACATACAGAGAGAAATACACAGAAACACACACACACTGTGGGAGGATCAAGAAAGGAAAGAGAGAGAGAGAGAGGGAAAGAGAGAGAGAGAGAAAGGAAGAGAGAGAGAGAGAACTTCTCCCCAAGTTGACTTTTGCCATGGTATTTTTCACAGCAATATAAAACAAACTGATAAAAATCATTATTTAAAAGAAGAGAAGATGGCCCCACTAACATGGTCACAGCTGCTCTGTTGGAGATAGTCCTCTAGTTGTGACATCTCTCAAGTAACTCTGGGCCATAACATGTTGACAACTGATCTTTACCACTCTGAATGAGGTAAGGTAAAATCACAAAAATTGTTTTAATTGCACCGTCTTATAGGGATGATAAAAACTTTTTGATATAGTTCCTAGCCATTTTTATTTCTTGTTTTTAGAATTCTGTTTATATCCATGGGAAAGTTTTGTAGTTGGATCATTGTTTCGTTTTTTAATTTTTCAAATTATTTGTATATTTGTGATATAAATCAATCATCTATCAGATGTATGACTAGCTGACAAAGATTCTCTCCCACCTTGTTTGATTCCTCATCATCTCATTGTTTGTTTCCTTGCCTGAACAGAAGTTTTTTTTTTTTTTAAGATTTATTTATTATTATAAGTAAGTACACTGTAGCTGTCTTCAGACACACCAGAAGAGGGTGTCAGATCTCATTACGTATGGTTGTGAGCCACCATGTTGTTGCTGGGATTTGAACTCAGGACCCTTGGAAGAGCAGTCAGTGCTCTTAAGCCCTGAGCCATCTCTCCAGCCCCTGAACAGAAGTTTTAATGAGCTCTCTTTCTCTCTTTCTCTGAAACACTGAACTAAAATTTGTAGAAGTTCTCACATTGTCCTTGGAGACAGATATAACCTTTTTAATTTATTGTTACAAACTTAAAAAAAAGAAATCCATGAAGGGTAAGCAACATTTTATACTCAGCATTAGCCCCAAAGCAAAAGCTGTAGGTTAATCAAACTTAAATTTTTTCAGCATCTGTCTTCCTTCCTGCCACATATCACCTACAAAATACTGGATAAGTACATATGGGATTATTAACTTTAATAAGAATCAAATTTAAAAAGCATACAACTGCAAACCACTCACCTATTTAAATCTGGCTTAACTTCAGAAATGGTTTTGAAAGACTCCGGCTAGAGTACCCGCTCAAGTCCTAGGAGGCATGCACCCAAGAAAAATGAAAAGCCATCTTGATGTAAAAGAACATGAGGCATTTTTATTTCAGAGCTCTGGTTCAACCCCCAATCTCACACAGGAGACCAGGAATTGA
>NW_022196897.1:11016260-11024822 GCF_008632895.1 Mastomys coucha
TGCAGGCCTGGCTCCTGTGGTTTTCAGTACTGGTCTCAAATTTAACTCTTTCAATCCCAGGCTTACGTAGGCAAGTA
Organism: Mastomys coucha; assembly: GCF_008632895.1. Taxonomy (NCBI): domain Eukaryota; kingdom Metazoa; phylum Chordata; class Mammalia; order Rodentia; family Muridae; genus Mastomys; species Mastomys coucha. The sequence goes on from NW_022196897.1 coordinate 11,016,338, forward strand.
CCTGCTAAATTTTTATATTCTTTTTCAGTTTAATAAAAAACATTTGATTTTACTGGAGAGAACTTACATAAGTGAATATCAATATGTACAGCTTATAGCTGTTTAAATAGGGATAAGCGATTTGTGGATCAGCTTGTTACTTTTCTCTAGAAAACATCCTTTAGTAGTATAAGACTAGAATCATTCTTCATTTGGTTTTCCTGGTTTATTGGGTGACTTAGCTACAGCTAAGCTTCATCCAAAAGAAGAAAACTAAACAGAATTCTGTTAGTCTCTGGGATAGCAAAAACCAAGATTGGTGAGGGCCAGGCTTAGGTCTTCATCACTATCTCTGCTTTGTCAACTGTTCATGTAATGCTGACAGCTGGACACTCTGGACTTGCATCTTCCAAGCTACATGTCTATGAGCCCTGAACTCACAGGAGCTATGACACTTTTTTGTCCTGGCACAAGGAGCATGAGTATAGGAAAAAAAGACTCAGTTCTAGCAGTGTGCATTGAGATTCAGTATGAATGGATAGAGATTTGAAGATGCATGATAATATTTGCTATTTATAATTTGTCCCCTACCTCTGATGTGATGTTATGTATTGTTTTTAATGTCTGTCTCTAGTCCTCCTAGTTGCTATTGGCCTCTGACCTTTAAACGCAATTTGATGTTCTTGAAAGTTTTGACCTAGAATTCAAAGTGACTAATTTCTTATTATTTGTGTTTATCAAGTAAAATTTGTGATGAGCACAACAGGGATATAATGTCTGCTTCCAAAAGGTGAATACAGGATACATTGCTCTCTGTCCTATTAATGCCTTAACCTCCTATCACATTCAAAGGTTTATACAGTAAGTAGAAGGGAATTTTTTAAAATCCTTTTTTATTTTATATTATTTTTTATTAATTAATTTAACTTTTAAACCCCATATTTCATTCACCCCCCCATCTACCCTCTGACAGTTCTGCATCCCATACCTCCTCCCCACACTCCTTGTCTCCATGAGGAAGTCCCCACCCCGCACCCCACCTAACTTTTAACTCCTTGGGGCCTCCAGTTTCTTGAGGGTTAGGTGCATCATCTCTGAATGAACACCGATCTGACAGTACTCTACTATATGTGCATTGAGTGCCTCATATCAGCTGGTGTATGCTGCTTGTTTGGTGGTTCAATGTTTGAGAGATCTCGGGGGTTCAGATTAATTGAGACTGCTGGACCTCCTACAGGGTTTCCCTTAGTAGAAGGGAATTTAATTAAGGTTAAATACATATGAAACTTATGTTAATTCAAGTTACATAAGGAAAAAGGGAATATATACCCACAGAGATATGAAGCTCCACAAAAGGGAGAATTGAGGGAGATTAAATGAAAAGAAAAATGCTTTAAGGAAGATTTGAAAAGGTATACCTAGGGCACATACTTGGGATCTTTGAGCATGGTCTATATGGAATTTCTGGGATTGCTTAGCCTGACAAAAATAGACAAAAAAAAAAAATGACAAAAATAGAGCCTGGAACTAGACTTAATCAATAAGTAGACATAGATAGTAAATAGTTGAGGCTTTTGACCTTTCAAAGTTAGGTCAATAAGCAGGGGATAGGGAGCCTACCATCTCAGCCAGTAGAAACTTAGGCCATGATCTTACTATTAAAAGTTAATTGTGTGAGAACGAAACAGGAGATGGTGAGGGAGAACTATCTCAATAGAATACGATATTTGTTACAATTGTTTTAATTACTTTGAGCTGTTTTAATTATTAAAATATACATGTGAATTTGATGGTTATACTAAAATTCTTCTGAGACAAATTATTTAATTAATTCAATCTGTATCTTTAATAATTTCTGGTTATTGGACCAAAGACATACTATTTTGGGAGAGAGGCTCTGTACTTGTGTTGACAGGAAAGGAGAAAAGGCTTTGGATGCTTTCCAGAGTGATAGGGATTAGATTTGATAGGGGAAGATCCACTGAAGATCTTGATACAGAAAAGAAAAATTCAAAAAAAAAAAAAAAAAAAAAAAAAACCAGAACAGAAAACTTAATCTGGGGATTCCTTGACATGGGAATAGCCCAATAAATGGCATAGACATAAAAAGGTTTCTAGCCAAAATGTGAGCTAAAATTAAACAATAAATTTTGTTGGTTATGGAATACTTATGACTCTTTGTGCTGTCCTTCATATGCAACAAATGAAGATTTATTATAATAGGTTGTTGATCAAATTAATTTATAAAAAGACAGTTGTCTTTCACCTGCTCAGACAACAAACAAAATTTCATCCTTAACTGACAAGATTCATCCTTGGGATGCTAAAATGACCTACTATTCTAGCCCCCTATCTCCTGACGCTGTTTTCAGAGGATTGCTTCCAAAACAGCCTCAGGATAATAATCTGGATTCCAGATGACTTCACTTCATCTGACCTTTCAGACAGCTCCAGTGAGAACTTCCATCAAATCCTGAGCCTTCCAAACATACGAAGACTAGATAACAGATGCTAAAGCTAGCTTTCTGAAGTCCAACAAAATTTTCTAATTTTCCTACCCCTTCTAACTCCTTTAAAGAATTTCTTGTCACTCCTATTCAGCAGGAAGAAGTTATGGAGTATTGTTATCCCAATTCCTTGGTTTTGGATATCTGGTTATGGTTATTTTATAAATTATAGATAGGTTGTCATTTTAAGGGATGATTTGAAAATCATCATAATTTTGAACAGGGATGGGATGGATTACTAAATTTATTCTTAAGCAAAACATTATATAGCCACAATCTTACATTGGTAGAAGTCTTTATAATTGGTATAAATTAAAGTTATAATTTTACTTTGGTACATAATTTACAGATTGATGCAGATTTAAGGTTTTTATTGGCATGAATGTCTTATATTGATACAAAATTTGAAATTAATATTGTTACTCTTAGATAGGCCTATACAAGTTAGATGCCTACACAACTTAGATGCCTATACAACTCATCTAAGAATACAAGGCCCAGTACTTCTAATAACTGTTATTACAAATGTTTAGGATGATTAAGTAATGAAAGTTTAGAGCCAGATAGTAAACTCATGGTTATATTAGATTCTGATCTAATTATATGAAGGTGCTTTCTGCAATATTCAAATAGAAATAGCTAAGAGTATTCAAGGTTTATTAATTCAGATATACTTTATATGGTCTTCAAAAACATCAGAACTCTACAGAATATGACTTTTAGTATTAATTCATTATTAAGGATCATTTAATTAGAGATATGTTTGCTCCTGACAATACCCCTTTCTTGGTTCAAAGCAGAAAGTGAAGATCAGAACCTCCCTATGAAGTTGCTCCAGTTATGGCAAGATGATCACTGGACAAAATTTGTCCTATGCATCTACAGACAAAAATATTGTCCAGGAAAGGACACACAATTTGAGATAGTTGATAGTCCTTCATTGTTCCTGCTTCATTTCAAATTCTGACAGATCGTACTGAACCAGAAGGCTGAAGACAAATATTCTGGCATTTTGAGTATAACATACTGTGCAGATAGTCAGCTGTCTCTACAATTTGTTTAAGTTTTAGAAGCTATGTCTTTGTGTTTCCTATATATTCAGGTTATAATTATTTCATTCTGGGATTTCTGATGGGGTTAAAGACCAGTTATAGTCTCATAAACAAACTCAAATTGTTTAGCATTGAGATGATATAGATTTGAAAGAATGTTTTTCAGATGGTAATGCAAGTTAAAATCAAAAGATAATTCAGATACAGAATTGTAAGCCCTTTAAGTTAGGATAGATGGTAGAGTACTTTATCTAAATTGAAAAAAATATAATGGTCTGGACACTTTTATTGTATATCATACTTCATAGTTTACGTTACTGTTATACTTATGTTCAATGTATTTTCTGATCAGAAAGAAAAGACCTTTTTAGTGGACAAAATAGGGGGAAATGCAGCAGCTTGTGCTCTCATGCTAATTGTGTTACCAAAAACTCTGTTTACAATATCTCATATATAAACTAAAGGAAGCCTGCTCCCAGTTGGCTCTGATTGAGAAATAAAGTTGCCAACAGCCAATGGCTGGGCAGGGTGAAAGAAGTGGGACTTTTAGAATTCTCAGACAAGGGACAAAGGGAAGGAGAAAGGGCAGAATCACTATGACAGGGAAGCAAGGAGATGAAACTTAAAGGCCCACCAACACATATGAATCCCTAATTAGGTCTGTGATTACAGAGATGAAATATAGATTTTAAAAGATGTTAACTCAGCATTCCTGGAGTGGAACGTTTACTAGCCATGAGGAGGTTTAGACATGTCCAACCATTTGAGCTAGTCAGGACATATCAAAATTAACCGGTGTGTGTGTCTGTCTGTCTGTCTCTCTCTCTCTCTCTCTCTGTGTGTGTGTGTGTGTGTGTGTGTGTGTCATTCACAAATCCAGAAAGCTCCTGGGCAGGTGCTGAGACTTGCATATATTCAATGAGAGCTCGAAATAGATTATCCAATGCCAGCTACAAAGAAGTAATGAGAAGACATTTTTTATGGTAACAGTCTCTCCTATTCAAGTACAACACATACAGTTCTTGTACTCCTTTGCTTATCCTCAACTTCTGTTTTGCATCTAATCAGTTATGTAAGAGCAAGAAGAAAATATAAGAAAATGTAGATGATATCTAGTTAGTTCCATTAGCCATTCAGGATACAGTAAGATATACCTACTACAGAAAATGCCAAATTTACTTAGTATCTTGCTTTCATGTCAGTTTTCGTTACGTTGACTTTTCTGTTGTGAATGTGTTTTTTAGGAGACTTGTATATATGTCATTTTGTTTTGATGGTCTTATTCCAAAGAAAAATCAGTTAAAAAATGGCAGGATTTCTTTAGCAAAAAATAATAATGTGTATGACAGAATTCTTGTTTGCTAGAATTCTCTGAAATAAGACAGTAACAGAATTAGAAATAAGTCAGTGTAGTGTCCAAGGACCATGTACTAATTGCTGACCTGGGGTAGTGGGGAAGATGGATAAGTGTATTGATTGATGGGTAACTGAAAAAATCCTGTTATTTGTAGCAATAATGTCTATACTCTGCCAGCACAGTCTTACCCAGAGATAGTAACTGCTTCTCGATATAATTTTCTGAAGGAAAATGTCCCTGTAGACATCATTTGTCCCATGCACAGCAAAGCTGAAAACTCAACATCATTCATGGAGAATCAGACCAAGTTGTCAGGCAACAAACAGTACTTTACTTTCATTTCTGAAAATGAAAGTAAATAAAAAAGAATATCTTCCCTATAAATTAAGCTATTTTTCCATAAAACTTGTTATAGCCTTGGGGGGTTGAAGCAGGAATATGTGTAGGTGAGGAGGTAAGCAAGAGGACTATTTTTACATTGCACTAACCATTAAGGATCTACTCCAAGGTATATTTTCTTCACCTAGGATCTATTTGTTTCTATTTATATTCTTTTTTCAAAAATACAAAGAAATTCAACATACACATTTTCTAAGATGTGAACCATAACCTTTCTTTCTCACTCAAGCACCATTGTAAAGAATTCCACTTTTTAATCTATAAAGTAAAAAACTGTACAATGAACACAAATCACAATTTGGATGATAAAAGTTATTGCACATGAGTGATTTTGTCTCTCCAAATCAATGAAACATACTAGGTTCCCTATTTTGTAGCATGTTTCTTCAGAATTGCCTTCATATAATTATCTTTGTTTATTAAAAAGAATTATGTAAGAATATGTTTGACTTATTCTGATGTGATTGCCTTAGTAACTTAATTATACTAAAAACATACTGAGATAAAATATAATTTAGTTAGCTAATACATTTCAAGAGCAACAGAAACCCCTGAAATCATTTTGATGATCTGCAAAGGTATACAAGCAAGCAAGCAGAATTAAAGACTAGCTAGATACGTGTGGCATGCCAGTTAAGAAACAAAGCAGTAAAGACAGTACTATTTTAGAACACTTCCTGTCCTAGAATTAAAAATTAATTCTATTTGAATGCCATTTTTTTGAAATGCCTATGGCATTTTAGGACTCTTCCCCCACATTATAGCAGTTCTTACATCTCTCTCTTCACCTTTTTCTGCCTTATCACTTTATTCATGCTGTCAACTTGCCTGACTATTGATGATCTCAGGTCCCAGATATGAAAACTCAGCCAGAGTCCAAAACCCAGGATGGGACGGGACAGTATGTTGATTATTTTCTGGACATGCACATAACTCTGTGTATATGTGTACCCTTGAATTATAGTGAATAGAGATGAAAAGATTAGGTAAAGTGATCATGGCTATTCCAAAAACAACTCAAAAGTCAGTGATCCCAATAATTCAGGATTAAGAATTATGTTTTCCTGCTTGCTTTTTGTCTGTTCTTTCTGTTTTTTTTTTTTAAATTGTACTTTGTTTGTTTGTTTGTTTGTTTTGCCTCTCCTTACTTACAAAGTATTTATTTTGTTTGCTGGCAAATACTTTGGTTTTTAAAATACATACATACATACAACCTAATTAACTCCAAATTTTTTTTTAAAGGATCAAAGACAGCTTTACTCCTCTATATTAACCTTTTCTACAACTTTGACTATATGGTCTTTCCCTATTGGAAAGCAGTTTTCCACTGAAACTACATGTAGAGGAATGCCACACCTGTTCAGTTGGGCCTGGAAGTGACTATTCTTTAGTTGGGTCTAATGCATAACTGCATAACACAAAACTATCATTTTGTCCTTCAGGCACTTCTCTCTCTGTCTCTGTCTCTGTCTCTGTCTCTCTGTGTTTCTGTCTCTGTCTGTCTCTCTCTCTCTCTTTTGTATCCCTCATGTCATAGCCTCTTTTTAAAGTGCTTCCAGTCTGGTTTCAGTATTGCTTCCCAGATGAATAATTTTCTTATTGTTCCAGTGAGAGATTGCTTCTTTTGTCTTTGGTGTATGCTTATTTATATAATTTTGGTGTCAAATATTGTTATTATTTATAGGTGCCTAGAGGTCCATTTATTCTGGGCCTGTGACCTTCTTCCCTGGCCCCATCTCGCTGCTTCTTCCTACAGTCATCTCATGTGTGACCTGATGATTACTTTTTGATTGAATGAAAGCATATTGTTATTTTTATTAGTAGAAATGTGGTGGTGGTGGCTGTGGTGATAGTTGTTGTAGTATTAAATATTAATAAAGCCTGCCATCAGGGTCTGCTACCCATTCCAATGGTTTATGTTCTCAAAAGAAAGACACATACACAGTCTTTATATTTCAATAAGCTTTACACAACCCAATAACTGGGCCATTGCCTAACTTCCATGCTGTTAATATCTACTTCCCACTAATAATCCCTAGTTATTACTTACTAATTCTATGTTCTATCTTGGCTGCTCTAGACCCAGTTGGGCAGCCCTCTGGGCTGCATTCTCCCAGCCCCTTCACATGGTGGTTATGCCTCTCTGTCCTATACTCTTCTCAGGCATGGCATGTCTCCTCTCCTCCACACTCTGCCAACATGGTGGATCTTCTCCTTCTTCCTGCTCCCTGTCCCGAGCCCTGGAAATCCTAAAATCCCACTTCTGTCTGTCCTCTCCAACTGTTGGCTATTGGCATATTTATTTACCCATCAGAACCAACTGGGGCCAGTTTCTCAGAAGATATGTGCAGACACTCTTGTGCAAGCAAGTTTTTGGGGAACATAATTAGCATTCATAATACAAGCAGCTACAGTTTTGATAGCATTGGAGATTGTTTTTGATACACTTATCTTGAATTTCTACCCTTCAGGCAATAAAACTTTGCCTATGAAAACCACAATATGCAAACATTTGCTATCCCATCTCCCTTGCAAAATTTAAGATGTTACTTTAAAAAAAATATTCTCTCTAAAATAATAAGACCACTTTCCAGGACTTTTTGCAAATCATTGAGCCCAATATTCCTCTCAGGAATAGTTGACTTTCTCTGGCTACACAATCAGTTGGGGTTTCTGAAGGTGCTATTATAGATTTGTCTGTCTGCAAAGAAGCTGATGAGAGATAAGTCTCCAATTCATAGGATTTTACACCTTTTGACACTGTCACTCACAGCATGAATGATAATGCAGTACTAATTGGGTAGTGCAAGAGAAGTAACTAACTGTAAATTTAGTCCCCTTGGAAAAGACTTTTCATTTCATGTAGTACTTTCATAAGTTGAACTTGGGTGCTTTTGTTTACTTTGTTATAGGAGCAGAATTGAAAATTGAAAAATTATGCCTATGATGAGCATAGAAGTGATCCAGGATATACATATTGGACAAAAGACCCTCTTATCAGTGTCATGAAAGTCCATTGAGTAACCATAATGTTTTCTTTTCTTTTTTTCTCATAAAGTCTTTTATTTTTATGGACTGTTGTAATAGGAATATTTTTAAGGATAGATAAAGATTTTTGCACATATGGGCAGAAGATACCATAGAAAACATTGACACAACAGTCAAAGAAAATGCAAAAAGCAAAAAGCTCC
>NW_022196897.1:11025838-11071818 GCF_008632895.1 Mastomys coucha
ATTGAAATAGTTGGCGAATTACTTTATGGATAGACCATCTTAATACCTACACCACTTCTTAAATGAATTTAACCTGTTCTCTGTGGGCTGAGAATGAAGTCACTCACTCAAGTCAATTAGCTTTGACCATAGTAAGAAGTCTGTATCCAAAAATCGTGCCTACAATTCATTCCTTGGCGCAGTAGAACTGTCAACTCTCAGCTTAGCTATGATGGAGGTAAAATCTTTTGGTGATGTGAGGGTCATTGAGGTACATCCTTATTACAATGAAACCCAATGTCTAAAAATTGTTCTTATTTTGGGCTTGTACCACAGTAAGAGCCAAGATTTTAAACTCTACTAAATACAAAACAAACAAAAAGACTTTATATGTTCATGTTCATTTAAGAAAATACTAGTAGTGATATATTATTTTTAAGTATACAGTTAATATGTTTGGAGCTATTTAAAATTTATATTGAGAAAAATGTATTTTCACTATTGCTGTAGACGAGCATCTACATAAGACTGTTAAGTTGATTGTTGTTTTATATCAATCAACTTTTATAATACTTATTTTTATTGTTATAATATTTTATAAATTTTAAGGAATATGACAAAAAAGATATTGTAGGTATTGAAAGGGGGGTCTCTGGGAAGAGCGGTGGTACAAAAGGGAAGCAAGAATGTGGTTCAATTCTATTTAATTGAAATATGTTTTTAAATGTTAACAAATTCAGATAAAAAAAAGAAAATGTTTTCCAAAATAAAAGTTGATATATCCATAACTCTTTTAATGATGTCCATAAATGCCATACACTACTTAATATTTTCTTCCCTTATCATTTTATTTAATTACAAGAATAAGCCTGTAAACTGCATATCACTTGCATTTTATAGATAAAACTTTAACATGAAATAGAGTCGGATTTGGAACCAAATTTTGATCTAAACTCTGCTTTCTTTCCACTATTCTCGAGGATAATTACATACAAAGGTGAAGTAATTTTGTTTAACAGGGTAACAGATGTACTCCTTTGTGTCAATGATGAGTTCTTTGTCAGTATTCTTCAGTGATGCCACACTGCAGCATGATTCAATGATATTTTCTACCTTTCAGCTGTCTAAAATTATGTATTTTAAAGGTGCTACTAGTGAAAATGCTAGCAAGTTAGCATAGGGTTAAATACTAAATTGCTGATAGGAACCTCTAATTCTGACCAGTCTAAATATACTTGCTGTACTCTTTCTTTGAGACAGAAGGGTTCAGAAATTTGAGATATAATAGAGAAGATAATTTGAAATTTGTATTAAAATATGTAGGTAGTTGAAAATTAAGAGCACTGTAAAAGGACCCCAACTTAAATCTGTTTATCAAAATCACTTACATGGCAAGCTTGTCAGGTTTTTTTAAATGTAAAATAAGGTTATTACTGTTTACTGCACAAGTCAGAGTGGGAAAAGGAAGAGGGATTGAGTGATGCACTTATACTGTTATTATGTCTTCATTGATAGCCTCTGTGTCCTATTTTATACCTGTATCCTCTGTCCCATGGCACTCACATCTAAATATTTATAGCCAAGATCTACAAATAAGGGCAAGTCTATGGTGTTTGTCTATCTGAGTTTTGGTTAACTCATTAAGTATAATATTTCTAGGTTTATCCCTTTACCTACAGAATTAATGATTTCCTTTTGTAGGATTGTCTCTGCTACAAAAAGGACTTAGTCAGATCTCCTGGAGAAAGTGTTGAATCCTTCAGTACAGTTTACAAAGCCAATGAATTCCTCAAAGACCTTCAGGCTGATATGAATGAACTGTTTCCAATCATTCCTGCTTCAAAGTCTCAGACAAATCTGAGGGAGTCTATAGATTTACCCCAGGAGGTAGAGCTAGTAAGTAGGATGTAAAGAATCCAAGCCAAGTCCTTTGTTTTATTAGATATTTTCTTTATTTACCTGTCATATGATATCTCCTTCCCCAGTTTCCCCTTTGAAAAAAAGAAAAAAAATAAAATTAAAATAAACAAAACAAAACAAAATAAAAAACAAACAAACAAAAAACCCTATTCCCTCTACCTTCCCCCTGCTCACCATCCCACCCCCTCCTGCTTCCTGGCTCTGGCATTTTCCTACACTGGGGCATAGAACCTTCACAGGGCTAAGGGCCTCTCCTCCCATTGATGACCAACCAGGCCATCCTCTACTACATATGCTGCTGGAGCCATTAGTCCCACCATTTGTATTCTTTGGTTGGTGGCTTAGTCCCTGGGAACTCTAAGGGTACTAGTTAGTTCAGATAGTTGTTTGTCCTAAGGGGCTGCAAACCCTTCAGCTCCTCGGGTCCTTTCTCTAGCTCCTTCATTGGGGACCCTGAACTCAGTCCAATGGATGGCTGTGAACCTCTACTTCTGTATTAGTCAGGTACTGTCAGAACCTCTCAGGAGACAGCTATAACAGGATCCTCTCAGTCAGCACTTGTTGGCATCTGCAATAGTGTCTGGATTTGATGACTGAATATGGAAAGGATTCCCAGGAGGAGCAGTCTCTGGATTGTCCTTCCTTCAGTCTCTGCTCCATAGTTAGTCTCTGCAACTCCTTTCATGGGTATTTTGTTCCCCCTTTTAAGAAGGAATGAAGTATCCAGACTTTAGTCCTTGTTCTTGAGTTTCTTTTGGTTTGTGGATTGTACTTTGTGTATTCTGATAGTCTGGGCTAATATCCACTTATCAGACAGTGTATACCATGTGTGTACTTTTATCACTCAGGATGATATTCTCCAGATCCATCTATTTCCCTAAGAATTTCATAAATTTATTGTTTTTAATAGCTGAGTAGTACTCCATTGTGTAGATGTACCACAATTTCTGTATCCTTTCCACTGTTGAGTGACATCTGGGTTGTTTCCAGTTTCTGGCTATTATAAATAAGGCTGCTATGAACATGGTAGAGCATCTTCTGGGTATATGCCCAGGAGTGGTATAGCTGGGTCCTCTGGTAGTAGTATGTCCAATTTCTGGAAGAACTGCCAAACTTATTTTCAGAGTGGTTGTACCAGCTTGCAGTCCCACCAGCAATGAAGGAGTGTTCCTTTTTCCCCACAACCTCTCCAGCATCTGCTGTCACCTGAGTTTTTTATCCTAGCCATTCTGACTGGTGTGAGGTGGAAACTCAGGGTTGTTTTGATTTGCATTTCCCTGATGACAAGGGATATTGAACATTTCTTTAGGTGCTTCTCAGCTTGGTGTAACTCCAACTAAGCAAGTAAAAGATCTGTTTGATAAGAACTTCAAGTCTCTGAAGAAGGAAATTGAAGAATATTTCAGAAGATTGAATGATCTCCCATGCTTGGGGATTGGCAAGATTAATATAGTAAAAATGGCCATCTTGCTGAAAGCAATCTACAGATTCAATGCAATCCCCATCAAAATTCCAACTCAATTCTTCACAGACTTAGAAAGAGCAATTTGCAAATTCATCTGGAATAACAAAAAACCCAGGATAACCAAAACTATTCTCAACAATAAAAGAGTCTCTGGTGGAATCACCATCCTGGACCTTAAGCTGTGCTACAGAGCAATTGTGATAAAATCTGCATGGTATTGGTACAATGACAGGCAGGTAGATCAATGGAATAGAACTGAAGACCCAGAAATGAGCCCACACACCTATGTCACTTGATCTTTGCAAAGGAGCTAAAACCATCTAGTGTAAAAAAGACAGCATTTTCAACAAATTGTGCTGTCTCAACTGGCAGTTAGCATGTCGAAGAATGCAAATCGATCCATTCCTATCTCCTTGTACAAAGCTCAAGTCCAAGTGGATCAAGGACCTCCACATAAAACCAGATACATTGAAACTAATAGAAAAGAAAGTGGGGAAGAGCCTCGAGCACATGGACACGGGAAAATTTCCTGATCAGAACATCAATAGCTTATGCTCTAAGATCAAGAATCGATAAATTGGACCTCGTAAAATTACAAAGCTTCTGTAAGGCAAAAGACACTGTCAATGGGATAAGACAGCAACCAACAAACTGGGAAAAGATCTTTACTAACCCTATATCTGATAGTGGGCTAATATCCAACATATACAAAGAACTCAAGAAGTTAGACTCCAGAGATCCAAATAACCCTATTAAAAAATGGGGTACAGAGCTAAACAAAGAATTCTCAACTGATGAATATCAAGCCAAGTCTTAGCCCAGAGTTTGAGCATCTTAGCTAGAGCCCAGAAAGGGTTGCAGAGTGTATTAGTGATCTAGGCTTCCCTCAATACTAGGAGTGTTTTACCGAAAACTTCATCAGTGGGCAAAAACTCATCCATGTAAACTGCTCCAACCTGCCTCAGGTGGGAATAACTGATTTTGAAGATATGAAGGCAATATCGTACCATACCCGAGTGCTGCTGGGGATTGAAGAGCTGCTGTTCAGCCGCAGTATCAGCCTTCCCTACAGGGACAATATTGGCTTATTCTTAGAGCGAAAAGGGCATAGTGGAGTAAAGTCTGAGTCCTTGACCTTGTCAAATTTTTTTGAAGCAGTAGGATTACAGGAGTATAATCCAGAGATAAAACCCGTGGACAAGAATGAACACTCAGTGTCAGAAAACAGCCAGGAAGAAAATGAGGGATTCTATGATGCCACTTAAAGATCGGGTGTGGCTTGACAGCAATGCTGCTGATCTGGGGCCACCCACACTTCTTTGTGTTGAACTGTCTGGCCTGATGAGCCCCGGGCCTACATCAGATAAGAGCACATCTTAGTCTGATGGCAATGATTCTGAGAATAAAAATGAAGATAGAGGCTGGAGAGTCGACTCAGCAGGTCAGAGTGCTTCCTGTTCCTCTCCTGCCCTCTTCTCACGTCCATGAGCATCTGACAACTGTGCTGCACACAAACTCATGCAGACAAGCATGCACACACAGTACACAAGGCTTTGTGGAGTGGAGCTTAAAATGATCCCAAAATATCAGTTTCCAGAGTGTTTGCCTCCCTGCTTTACCATCCGAACCAAAGGACAGCACAATGGAGCCAGGGACAGGGAAGAGAAGAACATGAGCCAGGCAAGTTGCGATGGCCATGAAAGAACAAAGGCAACCTGAGCAGGAAGAAAGAGCAGAGCCCAGGAAGTGATGAGAATGAGCACGGGACTGTGAGTGGATCAGAGGCCTTCCACTTACTTACATTGGAGCAGTTAAGAACACTGACTGCTCTTCCAGAGGTCCTGAGTTCAGTTTTCAGCAACCACATGGTGGCTCACAACTAGCTACAGTGTACTCATATACACAAGGTAAATAAATTAATTTAAAAAAAAAAGAAAATCTTTCCCTATATCTTATAGTTCTACCTATTCTTTCACCTAACACTTTAAGGTTGCACATTACACTATTTGGTAGATTTGTACATTAGAATAGTTCTAATTTCATTCTTTTTCATGTGGGCATCAGTTTTTGCAGCATACTTTCTTGAAGATGCTGCTTTTCCTCCAGTGTATGTTTTTAGGATCTTTGTAAAATATCAGATATCTGTAGTTACATGTACTCATGTTTGACTCTTATACTTTGTTCCATTAGTCTACATGCCTATTTTGTGTTAGTTTCATGCTGTTTTATGTACTATGACTCTGTAACATAGATTGAAATGTGGAATGGTAATCTCCCTAGCATTGTACTTTTTGTTCAGGATGGCAATGGCTGTTTTATATCCTTTGTAGTTCTATATGAATTTTAGGATTTTTATTTCTGTGAAAAATGGCATGAAGATTTTAAATCTGTAAATGACTTTTGATAAAATGGTCATTTTCATAATATTAATTCTACAAATCCATGAGCATGGAATGTCTTTCCATCTTCTACTGTCTTCCTCAATATATTTAGGTTAATTTTGAAGCTATTGTGAATGGAGGTGTCTTAGTAAGTATTCTATTGTTGTGAAGAGACACTACGACCATAACAACTCCTATAAGAAAAAACAGTTAACTGGGGCTTCCTTACTATTTCAGAATTTTAGTCTATTTTGAGAAAACATGGTGCTGGAGAGATAGCTAAGAGTTCTACATCCATATCTGAATGAAGGAGGAGAAAGAGATAGCTTCTGGGTCTAGTTTAAGGTTCTGAAACCTCAAAGTCCAACATGTCATACTTACCACCTACTCCAACAAGGCCAAACTTACCAATGTCACTCTCTAAGCATGGAAATACATGAACCTATGGAGCCATTCTTATTCAAATCACCATATGGAGTGCTTCTATGACATCTTTATCACTGTTTCTTGTTGATATATAAAAAGGCTGCTGATTTGTAAACTGCAACTTTGTTTTAAATAGTGTTCATAGTGTTTATTTCTATGAGACTTCTGGTATAATTTTGGAGATATGTGTAATAGCCTGTCATCTGCAATGTAGATAATAAGACTTCTTTGTTTTCTAGTGTTATTCCTTTAATTTTCTTTTCTTGTTGCTCTACCTAGTCTTTCAAGAAATGACGATAGTGGGAATTTTTAATCTTATTCATTATTTTAATGGATTGTTTTGAGTTTCTCTCCATTTATGATAATGTAGCTGTGAGATTATTCATATTTTAGTCTTTACTATGATGAGGTATATTTTTTTCAGCTCTGATATTTTTAGTATTTTTATCATGAAGACATGCTAGGTTTTGAAAAAAGTTGCATCTATAGAATATCCTATGATTTTTGTCTTTTAGTCTACTTATATGATTCAGTTATATCTATTGACTTATATATGCTGAACTATAACTCTGTCTCCAGAATAAAGCCAACTTGAATGTGGTTTGGAAATTTCCTTCTGTTACTGTTTCTAATTTAAAAAAAAAGAAAATAGAAGCATTTTGTGTAAATATTGTTGGATAGAATTTTGCTGTGAATCCTCCTTGGGCTAGGCTTCTTTAGTTCAAAGGCTTTTTAGTCCTGTTTCAGTCTCTTTGTTTGGAATGGTTGGTTTAATTTTTGATATCTTCTTAGTTTAACCTCACTTTTTGTCTGAATTTAGAAATTTATCTATTTCTTTATGGTTTTCCATGTTAGTAGACTATTACTTTCATTTAAATATTTCCTTTCCTTAGTTGCATCACTAAGTCATTTGCTTGTGCTCTTTCTGATTTTTTTTAATGCACTTACATTTTTACCTCATAGAAATGCTTTTAATGTGCAGCTGCAGTTTTGTTTTTGTGTGTGTGTTTTCATTTCTATTAATGCAATGAACTTTTCAACTTATTTCTTGATTTCTTCTTTGATCTATTGAGTATTTAATATATTGTTTTGTCTCCAAACAGTTGTATAATTACAAGAGATTTCTTTGCTTTTGGATTGAAGATTTATTGCATTGTGATCAGACTGGATACATGAAGTTATTTCAGTTATTCTGAATCTGTTAAAATTTGTTTTGTGTCCTATGATGTGGTTTATTTTAAAGAAACTTTACTCAGTGCTAAGTAAAATATATATATTCTTTGGTGTTTGTCTGGAATATTTTGTAGATTTTTGTTTCATTCATATTATCAGAGAAACTTAATTGTTGAAAATATGTTTTTAAGTTGCTGTTACTTTGTCTTTCATTACTATAATGTATTTTTTTAATGAAATTTGGTGCTCCTTATGTTCAGTATTGTAATGTTCCTTGGTTAATTTTCCCTTGATTAAGATAAAGTGTCTTTTAACTCTTCAGATTTGTTTTAGTTTGAAGTCTATTTTGTCAGATATTGAGGTACAGATGCTTGCATCCTCGTCCCATTTCCTCAGATTACACTTTATCACCCTTTCACTTTAAGGTGGTACCTATCTTTCAAGACAAAATGAATTTCTTGAATTTCTTGTAGCAGGAGACAAATGGATTCTTTTTCTTTTTTTTATTAGATATTTTCTTTATTTACATGTCATATGATTTTTCTTTTCCCAGTTTCACCTCTCAGAAACAAACAAACAAACAAAAACAAGAACAAACCCCTGTTGGCTCTCCCCTCCCCATGCTTGCCACTCCACCCTCTCCCACTTTAATGGCCCTGGCATTACCCTACACTGGGGCACAGAACCTTCACAGGACCAAGGACCTCTCCTCCCATTGATGATTGATTTTGCATGGATTCTTTTTCTTATTCCATTCAACTACCTTGTGCCTTTTGGTTGGTGAATTAAGGCCATTTGAGAGATGTGTTGATTGATTTCACTTTGCTCATTATTTTGTTGTTTGTGTTCTTCATCCTGTTTTGTGTTTCAGTAAGTATAACCACATTTGTTTTCTTTCTATAATGCCTTGCCTATTCTTATTCCTTTCTTCAATCTAATCTTTTGTTTACTGTATTCAAAGTGGGGCTGGATTCATAGATATGAATTCTTCTAGCTTGTTCATATCATGGAAAGTTTTTATTTTGCCTTCAACTATAACATACAATTTTACTGGTCACAGTAGTTTAGGTTGGCATCTGAGGTCTGTTCAGTTTTGAAAGACATTTCTTGGGCTCTCCTGGCTTTTCCAGTTTCCATTGAGAAATTAGCTGTTAGTCTGATAAGTTTCTCTTGTGACACATGTTTTTGGTTTTTTTGTTTTGTTTTGTTTTGTTTTTCAGTTTTCGAGACCATCTGTTTGTTCTGTATGTTTAATTTTGACTATATTATGCTGTAGGGACTTTCTTTTCTGGTTCTGCCTACTTCATGTTCTGTGTATTTGTGTCTATGTTCATGGTTTTTCTTAATTCATTGAAGGTTACTTTTATGGTCCTGTTCTAGTTCTCATTCATATCATTGATCTGGGAGGTTTTTTCCTTCTCCTATGCTTGTCATTTATTAATTTTTGACATGGTTTTCTTTTTTATTTGAAGTTATAGTATAATTACATCATGTTGCTCTACCATCTTCCAGTTTCAAATCCTCCTATCTACCTCCTTGATCACTTTCAACTCAATGGCCACATTTCTTATTACTGGTTGTTTCTTGCATGTATACATATCCATACACAAACACATGCACATACACATACACATATCTAATAGCCTGATCAGTCTATATATTGTTATTTCTATGAATACTTTTGGGCCAGACTATTTAGTATCGAATTATCAGTTGGTGTATTCTGCCCTAGGGAAAATAGATGATTTCTCCTGCTCTCTGCATTCCTTAGTAGTTTTTTTGTATAGGGTTTACCTGTCCACTTCGGTATAATATATTGGTATCATCTTTGTTCATCTCATGTTTGGGCAATTGTGTTGGTGAGTTGTTATGAGTGTAGCTTCAGACATTACTGGGAGACATAGTATCACATCAAACTCTCTGATGTACTTTCTTTTACAAGCTTTTTACTCCATCTTCTGCAATGTTCTCAGTGACTTAGGTGCATAAGTTGTTTTGCAAATGTATCCAGTGATACCATTCTATAGCTTTGTATTTGGATTAGCCATGGCTTTCCATATTGGTCTCCATCTGTTATAAAGAGAAATTTCATTCGTGAGGGATTGAGACTACACTTATATGTAGATATAAGGACAAATATCTAGAGTGTCATTAGGGATTAAGTTGTTTTAGTAAAGTGGTGTATATAGATTCTCATCTAAAATCTATGAATGATCCAGACTAAGAGGTTGTTCTTCAGCAATAGGTTCCTAAGGGTTGAAGTTCCAGGGGATGAGAAAAAAAGGTAGATAATAAGGAAAATAAGAGCTGGGATTAGGAGACCTTGCATAAATTATATTTTATGTCAAGTAAGCTTAGTATTACAGAACTTTATATACTATTTCCAGGTGATACATGAAATAAAATGGGGGACTACTACAAAGTAAGTAGAAACTATCATACAATGGGTAGACACATGATATCTCAAGAATAGTACAGACCAAGCACAAACAGTCTTGGGGCTGATAATCATAGTTCCATATAGTAGGAAATATTGGAGTTTCAGGATCTGAAACCATAGCTTGTGGAGTCTCTGGCCCCAACTCTGCCAAGAATATTCCAGGTTTTAGAGAATGAGTTGTGTTCCTTTTCATAACATTGCAGTCTCAGGATAAAGTTCTCAAGGCTTTAGACCCAAGCTAATATTGACACAGCCAGGCCTGTTCCTGATTTTGAGAAGCTGTTCATTCTCCATACACCAGGTTGCAGGGAAAGTTTTGGATAAGCCCAATATTCAAATTGGACTTTACTTGGCCTAGATAGTTGGTTGGTTAGGTTCCTAGTAACAAGAAGAGTTTTCTTGTTGAGCTGGTCTTACATCCAATTGCTAAAGCTTAAATCTCTTCCACTTCCTGTATTCTCATGGTGATGCTGTCATCTGTTGTTCCTGTTTTCTTCCCTAGGTTTTTCATCTCCAGGTTTCCCTCAGTTAATCTTTTCTTTATTGCTTCTATTTCCATTTTCTGAACTTGAACAGTTTTACTTATTTTCTTTTCCTGTTTAATCGTATTGTCCTGTATATCTTTAAGGAATTTATTTGTTTCCTCTTTAAAGGCCTTTAATGCCTTTATAACACTGGATTTAATGTCATCTTATTGTGCTTTGGTTTATTTAGGATATCCAAGGCTTGCTGTAGTAGGATATCTGTGTTCTGAATAGGTTCATTTCTATTGCCCTGATTTTTTGTTCGTTGTGTTCTTTAGATGGCCTTTATCCATCCCTGAATGTTCCTGTCATATTTGGTATTGGGACAGGGTTTAACCTTGGTGGTTCTGGTGTAGTAGTCATCTGATAAGTATCCTTTGACTCTTTGGTACCAGCTCAGCAGATCTGTATGGCTCAGGATTAGCAGGTCTGATCAAAGTAGGTGGGGAAATGGCAAGAGAATGGTGGTCTGCTGGGGACAGCAGACTATGCAGGGCATCTGGGGTGCCCAAGAGGACTCAACAAGCAGGGAAGATGGTGGAGAAAGGGAAGCTAAGTTTTATGTTTCAATATCTGAAGGTCTGATAAAGGTGGACAGAGAGGTGGCAAGAGAATAGAGGTCTGCCAGGGATATCAGACTGCTCCGAGCCATCAATATTTCTGTCACATTACAGAATTTAAACTTTAAATCCTGGATTGTCTATAACATTTCATTCAGTCACATGTTAGTGTTTTCTTGGCAATCCCTCTGACAGTGTTTACTGCTATAATATCCAAGTACTGTGAATTGTTTGTACATTCTTTAAATTCATTTGGATTTTTTTGTTTAATTTTTTTGATAATTATTGTAAATTCTCTGTCCTAGGCTTCATCTAGGTAATTTTTTGAGAACCTTTTTTTATAAGGTTAGTTGGTTTGAAGGATAACATACTGTCCTTTCTTTTTGTGTGTGTGTGATTTTGTGCCTTGGCCTGGCCTTTCCTGAGCTAGTGTAAGATGAGCTGGGTCTAGAGTATGAGGGCAGTAGAGGTAGGCTAGGCCAATACATAAACTAAAAGTCTGGAATTAGACCTGTGATCATGGAAATGTTGCAATTAGGCCTGGCTCTAGGGTGCTTATTTATCAGGAAAAGCCAATGCAGGAACTATGTCAATGGACCCGGGGCTTACAGTGTTGAAGTGACATAGATATGCTTGATCCTAAAGGTGCACACTGAGTTTAAAATGTTCTTAAAGACACTAGATATTCATGAAGTGCATTTAAATATAATCAGGCAAAACATTCATACATGTAAAATAAAATTTCATAGTTTTTTTTAATATCCTTTGCTTAACTAACCCAATTCCTCTATTTTCTCTTCAATTCTTACTATTCTAGCTTCCCTGTGATCCATTAAACTTGTCTATTTGTAAGTTTGTATGTGATTGTGTGTGTGTGTTTGTGTATATGTGAGTATGTGTGAGTTTGTGTGTGTGATATGCATACATGCATACTCGGACCGCAGTACTTCTATAAAGGTTCAAGTATAGCTTGTATGTCATCAACATGGAATATTTAGTTTTCTTCTTCCATTATATGGGTTCCTGGGATGGAACTCAGCTCATCAGGATTAGAGGTGACCACCATTAAGGCTTCTCAGCAGCCCAGGGATCCATGTAGTTTCTTTGGCAACTACAGAGTTCACATGTGTTGTATTTTTTTCTATTTAAGGGGTTGAAATTTTGTATATATTTTTTGCTTAACTTAAGAGAGTACCTTGTATTTTTTTATTTTTATATTGTATGTGTACTCACATACAACTATTTTTATATAATTTTAATACTTTTTAATTTGTACTTCACTATAATAAACATTTGTTAGCAGTCAGTCTGGTCTTGTGTTATCCAGCATATATCTAAGCTTGTAAAATACCTAATTACTTATACAGAAGTCATAAAATTCATCTCAGTTTTATAGCATCTAAACATGTATGAGTATCTGATAAACAGCAATATGGAGTCTATTAACATTGGGCTAGATTTCTAATCTTATTTAGGAAACATTAATTTAATTTATACTGGCTTAGACTAGGCTATTTTCAAAATATACATATGGACTGAATTTAAGACAGAAAATACCAGAGAAAATTCTGTTCTATAACTATTTAGAGCACTTATTTTAACTTTTCCCCATGTTTGTTATGTATCTGTCATATACATATACATGGATATATATGAGGTATATCCATCTGATATATATATGTATATCTGATATATATATTCAAGAACTTTTAGAATTCTTCCTTGATTTTTTTCTTTGACTCATTCATCATTCAGATGTGAGTTGCTTAACCTGTTTTTGTGTTGAAGAGAGTTGTCTTTGTTGTCAATTTTAAGTTCTATTTCATTACGGTCAGATAGGGTATACAATTCTTTCAATTTTTCTAAAATTTAAATATTTCTTTTGTGTTACATGGTGTGATCTATTATAAAGAATCTTCTATGTAAGGTTGAGTAGAATATATATTCTTTGCTGTTTTTATGGAATATTCTTTAAATGCTTCTTAGGTCCATTTCATGGATGATATCACTTAACTTTGATATTTATCTATATTTTTGTATAGATTACCTGTCTGTCAGATGAAACAGGCTATTGAAATAGCCTAATATTAAGAGCTTAATATTATTCTGTGTCTTTAAGACATGTTTTATGAAGTTGGGTGTGTCAGAGTTTCCTGCATATTTATTTAGAATAATAATATGTTCTTGAATAGTTGCTCCCTTGATTAGGATAAAGTGTCCTTTATTAATTCTTATTTGTTTTGGTTTAAAGTCTATTTTGTCATATACTGGCATAGCAATGACTGTTTGCTTTCCAGTCTCATTTGATTAGAGTACTTTTGTCAGTCCTTTAATTCTAATGTCATACCATCTTTAAAACTATGTTTCTTATAGATAACAGATACACAGTTTTTGTTTTGTGGTTAGTTCAGCTACCTTGTGGCTTTTGATTTGAAAAATGAAAATGTTCATATATAAAGTTTGTAAAATGCAAACCCATTGAAAGGTATGGGTTGGTGACAATCATTATCTTGCTGATCTTTTTTGTTGCTGTTTGTTCTCAGTGTTACTTTGTGTTTAGTAATTATACTTTTCCATTTCTATTTAGGGCATTTAGTTATACTTATTCCTCTTTTGAGTCTAAAATATTGGGCCTTGTCTTTTCTTTAATTTGGTATTGTTTTGGTACAAAATTTTAATTTTTTTATATCATGAAAAGGTTTCCTTTCTCCTTCAAATATAGTGGATAGGTTCTCTGGGTATATTAGGCCAGGTTGGCCCTACTGGTCTTAAAAACAGAAAACTGGAAATGTGCATATATGTGCGTGTATGTGTGTCTCTGTGTATGTGTGTTTACATGTGCATAACATCTACACAACTCATTGAACATGGAAGATTCACACTGGTGTCCACTTAAAATCTTTACCTCTATGGACTAGTAGTGTTCATGGTGCTGAAAGGTACTCTGCATGCTACCAAAGGAGAAAAGTAAACATCAAACCCATCTGCAAACCTTTTGATCTGCAATGAGCACAGACACACACATAGGGCCTATAAGGTTAAAGAACAGGGACCATAAGCCCTGAGAAATCTCTATGGGACAAAGAACCTCCCAAAATGCCATTGAGTTCACTATGTGTTAGCCATCTACTGCTCAGCTTGGTCCTTCCCTTAAGAGTGGTTTTTGTACCCAGACTTTGCTGCAGAATGCTATTTTTTCCTCTCCAGGTAATTATCAATTAGAGATAGCATCTGAGTTAGGGATAAGGGGCTGGTGTCCACCTCTATCTTAACACTGAGACCCTTTTCCCTAATCAGACCCTAATGGAAGCCCTGTTCACTCTTCCTGCCATGGTCTCTATGCCTGTGCATATGTGCACCCATCCTGATGTGTTTAGTAGGCCGTTTTCCTTGTTGTCCTCCATCCCCCCTGGTTCTTACACTCTTTCTTCTACACCTCTTCTACCACAAGGTTTCCTAAGGCCTGAAGGGAGAGTATTCACAGAGACATCTGATTTATCTAGTGTTTTAAGGTCTCTAAACTCTCTGCACATTGTCCGGATGTAAGGCTCTGTATTAATTCACATCTACTATAGGTGGAAGCTTTTTTGATGGTTGTTGAGTAAGACAGTGATCACTGAGTATAGCAGAATGTCATTAGAATTAATTTTGTTGCTATGGTTCTTTAGCAGAACAGTAACATTTGGTTTTATCTTAGGTCCCTGACCTGTCTTGTCTCAGGTTCTTAGTCACCAGAGCAGTATAGGGGATAGGTTCTTTAAATCCAATCAGATACTAGCTCATCTTGAGGGCAAGTCATTTCTGTAGATCAAAGACTTTGTAGCTGGGATAGGTATTTACCTTTGTCTTTTAGTAGCATGCAGAGTACCTTTCAAAGTATCATGAGCACTAGTCTATAGAGGTAAAGACATCAGATAGGCACTAGTATGACTTCTCCATGTTCAGTGAGTTAGTTATTTAGATATTATCTTAAGCCATAGTGTCTTATCATAAGTTTATGGAAAACAACCTTGGAAATAGCCTTGGTTGTTTGGGTGGTCCCATGGGACTGCTTAGGCTAGCAACTTGATTAAATGTAATCCATTCTTGGAACTAGGCTTCATTTCATGACAAGAAATATTCAATTGGGGTTCCATCTTCCCCATTATTCAGATGCCCTTAATATACGTGTGTATTTTATGAAGCTTGTATTATGTTAGTTAATATACAAACCATCAAATGGCCCTGATCCTTTTAGCTGATCCTCCTTTACTCCCTCTTCTCCCCTTCTCCATTCTATCCTCCTATTATAGTCACCACTATCACTGTGTGTCAATGTTATTTAATTGATATTAATGTTTCTTTTATGAACATTGATGTCCTTGTGTTTGGGACATAGATTAGGTAGGATTGCAATATTCTCTTGATGGATGTTTCCTTTGATGAGTATGAAGTACCCTTCATTCTCTCTTCTGATTTTTTTTTACATGTTTTATGCCTTGATTGTTTTAGATAGACTTAACAGTTTCTTTGAACAGGGAATCCATTGTTCTACCTTTTTTGAGGTATACTTTGTTCTTTATAAAGTGGTTATACCAGCTTACTTCTTGGGTCCATTTTCTTAGAATATAGTTTTTCATTTCTTTTACCATGACTTGATGTCTATCCTTGATATGAAGGTATCTTTCCTGTATGCATCAGAAGGATGTATCCTGTTTTCAAATTCATTCTTCTACTCTGTGTCTTTCTACTATGGGAATTGAGAGTTAACAATGGAAGTCTGAGTTGATTTCTGTTATTTTGTTGGGGTGATATAAGTATTTTCTCTGTTTTGAT
This sequence comes from Mastomys coucha, assembly GCF_008632895.1. Taxonomy (NCBI): domain Eukaryota; kingdom Metazoa; phylum Chordata; class Mammalia; order Rodentia; family Muridae; genus Mastomys; species Mastomys coucha. Next base: position 11,041,522 of record NW_022196897.1, read on the forward strand.
TTGCTGGTCTGATATTATTCTTTGTGTTTTCTTGGATGTCGTTAACATTTTCAGACTGAAGTTTTCCTACTATTGCCTTCTGTAGAGCTGGAACTATTGATAGATATTGCTTTAATCTAGTTTTACTGTGAAATGTTTTTCTTGATACATTTTTTGTGATAAGAAGTTTTGGTGTTCATAGTCATCTAAGCTGGCATCTCTGGCCTTTTAGAGTTTAAACAGCATCAGCCCAGTCTCTTGCCTTATGAATGTCAGAGTCTCCATTGAATACCCAGGTAGTATTCTAATAATTCTACCTTTTTATGTTTCTTGGTCTTTTTCCCTTGCAGGTTTTTTTTTCTGTATTTTTGGTATTTTGATTTCTATTATCATGGGTAACTTCTTTTCTGGTCAGGTTTACTTCTGTTCTTTATGCTTCTTGTGCCTTGGTAGGCATCTCTTTCTTTGGGTTGAGAACATTTTCTTCTGTGATTTAGTAAACATATTTTCTATGCTTTTGACCTGAGTTTCTTCTTTTTCTATTTGGTTTTTTCACAGTGTTCCAGAATTCTTGCACGTTTTATGCCTTGATGTTTTTAGGTTTAATGCTTTTTTTTAACCAGGGCACCCATTTTTTTCTAGCTTGTCTTCAATGTGTGAGATTCTTTCTTTCATCTCTTGTACTTAGGTGGTGAGTATTGCCTGTTCAAGTTCCTAAATTTTTCATTCCCAGGTTTATCACAATTTGAGGGACTTTTGTGTTTTGTTTTGTTTTTAATTTCTCCTTCCATGTCTTATGTCTTGAACAGTTTTCATTTCGTTCCAGGTTTGTATATATTTTCATAGATTTCATTATGGGCTTATCTTATCCTCATCAAGGTCCATAAGCATATTCACAGTTGTTATTTTGAAGTTCTAGGATTGTACTTAGTCTGCATTACATTTCTCAGGGTCTACTGGGCTCCAGTGGAGACATATTATCATTATTATAATTTATTGTGGTTAGTGTCTAGGCATCTGGGCTTGGAATAATTATAATTTAGGTGTTTATATCTGGTCTCAGTCTTATTGGGTGGGGTTTTTCATTCATTAGTTTCTGTTGCTCTATCTGGGTCTTAGGTGGGATTTTTCATTCATTGGTTTCTGCTGCTCTCTCTGGGTCTTAGGTTTTGACTGTGGGTTGCCTTATTGGGAGTGCTTCTAAGTCTATGTCTGGTGTAGCCACTGGAGTTTCAAGGTAGAACTTGTTTCAAAGTATTTGGAGCTTTCATGCAAGAATGAGGTTGTACGAGGTGGGAGAGATGCTGAGAGGACCCTCAAGAGGTAAGAAAGCTGGGTCTACTATGAGGATCTGTGAAGTCCATAGGGAATGAAAGAAGAAAAAGAAGGTAGGCCATGCAGATTGTTTGCTACAAAGCTGGGAATGAGACTGGGTAGTTGGAATTGGAGAACTGCAAAAAGACTTAAGATCACTTACCTGGCCACTGTGCCCTCAGGTTTTGAAGAAGAAAGTACTTATGAAATTGGAGACTGAAACTGAAGGATACAACAAGGACACAAGGCTTTATGAGAGGATCTGTTTTGTTCACTGGAAGTGGGGACAGAGAATAAGGAGAGTCTGTAGCAGGTAGTCTGCTACTATGCTGAGAATAAGACTGGAAGATTGAAATTTGATGATGAGAATGAAAATCACCTATTTGATTTCCTGGTCAGTATGGTTAGTGCATTTCCAGGGAGAGAGTGTCTTGGATATTATTTGGTGACACCATGATGAACTTTAATTTATCAATTATGTACAATAAAAATTGATAACAATTTTATTTTTGCTGCCATAAAACCTGTATGAGTGTGGCTTCTTTTGAAAGTATATAAAGAGTCCCTATAGTTTAACTAGTAGCATACTAAAAAAAAAAAAAAAAAAAAAAAAAAAAAAAAAAAAAAAAAAAAGTAGTCCTGAATTGATATCAACACCATTTTCATTTTATCACTTGATTTGTATCAGAGTTCTAAAATACATATTAGGGCAAGTTTTTTCTTTCTGTGGTATTAACTTGGTGATGTATAGCCAGCAGGTGAAATAGCCTGGGGTCTGGAAATTGTTTTTGTCACATGCCTCACCTCAAACCTAGGAAAGAGGTGATGTAAAACCATTTCTATGTGATTTAATAAGCTGTGTACATTTTCCCCAGAAGTATAACTAGCCTTCTTAACTATCTGCTCAGATCTCAAGGCAGCATGCATTAGTGAATTATTAGCTGGTCACAACAGTAAAGAACCATTTCCCTGATGTAAAAGTTATGTTCAGGCTAGTTTTATGTTAACTTGACACAAGTTAAAGTCATCTGAAAGAAGAGAATCTTAAGAAAATGCCTTCATAATATCAGGTGGTAGGCAGAACCTATAAGGCATTTTCTTACTTAGTGATTGATGTAGGATGGCCCAGACCATTGTGGTGGTGCCATCCATGGGCTAATGATCCTGGACTCTATAAGAAAGCAGGATGAAAAGGCCAGAAGAAATAAGCCAGTAAGCAGCTCCTGCTTCCATGCTCCTGCCCTATTTGAATTTCTGTTCTGGTTTCCCTCAAAGATGGTCTAAAATGAAAATGTATCCATCAAATAAATCTTTTCCCCACTGAATTTGCATTTTGGTCATGCTGTTTCACTTTAGCAATAGAAACCCTAACTAAAACAGTTACTAAGGCTGAAAGTACAGACAAAGAGGAGTGTTTGCGTTAAGAATGAAGAGTCAAAAACTGATAAAAAAAAAATCAGTCTAGATCAGTCAAATCCAGTCTGAGTATAATCAAATCTATAATGACCCTCTTCAGATACACTTTAAGTGTATCTTTGCTCTGTTTCAATGTCTTCATGCTTTATTTTTCATTAGTGCTAACTGAAATAGAGTTCAACTGGAAGTGTGGAAAGCACTGTTTTAAACTCTTAATTTTAATTGCTCCAACAACATTATTTATATACTTTTCTGGTTGAAATACACATACATAATTAAAAACTCAACACATTTATTAATACCTCCAACAAGTAGCATACTCATCTTAATGCCCATCTGACTCAGTTCCTGCTGACCTTTGCTATATTACCTTTGCAGTTGTCTCCATGAGCCATTTTCATCCAACTCCTAAGATTCATTGAATTTTGTCTTGCTGTCAGGCCTCTTTTCCACATACTGACCCTTTTCCACCACATCATTAATAAGACCCAGTTAATCTTCTATGTGTACAGTCAAAAGTCTCCTCCACATCAGTGACACCCAATCTAATGTGACCCACTATATATACAGGTATTTGTATAAATATTTTTAGGAGAGTGATACCTCTTTCAGTTTTTGCTGCCAGGAAGATAAAATGAGAGTTATCATACTTAACCTTAACAATAAAACAACCACCAAATATTGTAATTAAACTTTTTGACTCATGCTTTAAGATTTCTGTCATCAGATCTATATTTTCTATTAGTTCTGCATCAATTTAGAAAACTCTGAAAATAATATTAATAGTTACTAAATATAAAATTTACATTTAACTCTCGGCAAAAATGATAGCTACTGTTAGCATTCTTCCTAAGCAATCAATTGTTTTCCAAAGCAAAAAGAATTTTGAAACTGAGCCATATAATGCCACAAAATATTAATATGTCCAATTAATATATTGACAGATGTTTGTTTCTATCATTCTCATTTCAATTTTTCTTTATTAATCTACTGTGATTGCTTTGGGATGGAGTATCACAAATATGATTCTCAGGCAAGCTGTAGTGTTTGTCATCAATAAAGCACTATGTGCATCCATTAGGTGCATGTCGGCATAGATGATATTCTGAAAAATTTTCTAGTCAGGGAAAATGCTATTCAAAATGTATGTACAAACTAACTAGCTTTCTGTTCCCTGAGTGTGGTGTGTGTGTGTTTCTGTCAAGAAAGTTATCAAGTGCAAGGATTGAAAGAGGATCATTAAAGCAATCCAATTATGTTAGCTATATAAAAGCCACAAAAATGAAACTATATTTCATTATTGGTTCTGCTTTTTAGCTATAAAGTAATCTGTGTGTCACCTTCATAACAGTGGTCACTTTAGGTTTCTTGGCTTATACAAGCACACTCAATAAAATAATCAGTTGCTAACTATAGAGAGTCAATCATTACAGTACTATAAACAAATTTATCAAGCAAATTATTCTCCCCACCTGGTACTTAGCAATGGTTGTCACATTGTGAAAAAAGTAATAATTTTTTCTGCAGTGTCCAAAAAGACCCATACCTCTACTTCCAAAAATTATTTGTCCAGGACTTTGTCAATGTATTTGTTGTGGTATATGCTAGATCTCTTAGTTTTTGAGAAGACAACATCTCCACTTTGTTACAAATCTACACATACATAGGAATATTAGTTCATTGTTGTTTTTCTCTGGAGTGTTGATTCTTCTTCTTCTTCTTCTTCTTCTTCTTCTTCTTCTTCTTCTTCTTCTTCTTCTTCTTCTTCTTCTTCTTCTTCTTCTTCTTCTCCTTCTTCTTCTTCTTCTTTTATTAATGCTCCATTCAAAAAACTGGCCCTTCCCAGTTACCCCTCCACAAATCTCCCATCCCACATCTGCCCTCTCCTGCCCAACCTTTGCCTCTATGAGGGTGCTCCCCCACCAACCTACCCTCCCCTGCCCCACTGCTCCAGTATTCCCCTACACTGGGCATCAAACTTCCACAGGACAAAGGGTCTCCCCTCTCATTGCTGTCAGACAAGGCCATCCTCTGTTATACATGGATCTGGAGCCATGGATCCCTCCCTGTACACTGCTTAGTGATCTAGTCTCTGCGAGCACTGGGTGGTCTGCCCAGCTGATATTGTTCTTTCTGTGAGGTTGCAATCCTCCTCCTTTCCTCCAGTCCTCCTGCCAGCTCCCCCACCAGGGTCCCTGAGCTCAGTCTGATGGTTGGCTCCAAGCCTTGGTCAGTTGCTGGCCAGACCTCCCAAGGAACAGTCACACCAGGTTCCTGTTAGTAAGTGCCTCTTGACCATAGCAACTGGCTTGGAGTCTGCAGACAGGATGGATCCCCAGGTGGGGCAGTCCCCTCTGGCCCTTCCTTCAGTCTCTGCTCCATTTTTTGTCCCTGTTCTTCCTTTGGACAGGAACATTCTGAATTAAAAACTTTGAGATGGGTGGGTGCCCCTATCCCTTGAATGGGGGCTGTGCCCATCTGCTGGAGGTGATCTCTACAGGTTTTATCTTCCCCTTCTCTGCATATTTCAGCTAAAGTTATCCCTGTTGGGTTCTTGGAGCCCCCCTCGTGCCTTGGGACCCTCCAGTGGCTATCCCCAGTTTCTTCATGCCCCTCGACCCTGCTACACATATTTATTCCACTTCCTGACCCTCTGTACCTCTTTACCATCCCCTCTAGTACCTGATACTGCCTCCCATTTCATCCCCCTCCTCTCTCTCTTTCCAAGGTCCCCCTTTCTCTCCAACTCCCATGATGATCCCGTCTACCCCTCAATTAGGGACTGAAGCATTCACACGCTGGCCTTCCGTCTTTATAAGTTCCATATGCTTTGTGGGTTGTATCATGGGCATTGTGAGCTTTTGGGCTAATATCTACTTATCAGTGAGTACATACCGTGTGTTCTTTTGTGTCTGGGTTACCTCATTCAGGATATTTTCTAGTTCTATCCATTTGTCTGTAAATTTCATGAAGTCATTGTTTTTAATCATTGAGTAGTACTCCATTGTGTAAATGTACTACATTTCAGTATCCATTCTTCTGCTGAGTGACATCTGGGATGTTTCCAGCTTCTGGCTATTATAAATAAGGCTGCTATGAACATAGTGGAGCATGTGTCCTTGTTATATGTTGGAAAATCTTTTTGGTATATGTCCAGTAATGGTATAGCTGGGTCCTCAAGTAGAACTATTTCCAATTTTCTCAGGAACTGCCAGATTGATTCCAAAGTGGTTTTACCAACTTGCAGTCCCATCAGCAGTGGAGGAGTGTTTCTTTTTCTCCACATCCTCAACAACATCTGCTGTCACGTGCTTTTTTTATCTTAGCCATTCTGATTGGTGTGAGGTGGAATATGTGGGTCATTTTGATTTGCATTTCCCTGATGACTAAGGATGTTGAACATTTCTTTAAGTGCTTCTCAGCCATTTGAGATTCTCTGGCTCAGAATTTTAAGTCTAGCTCTGTTCTCCACATTTTAATAGGGCTATTTGGTTCTCTGGAGTCTAACTTCCTGAGTTCTTGGCATATTTTGTATATTAACCCTCTATTGGTTATAGGATTGTTAAAGATCTTTTCCTAATCTGTAGTTTGCCATTTTGTTTTGTCGATAGTGTCTTTTGCCTTAAAGAAGCTTTTCAATTTTATGAGGTCCAATTTGTCAATTGTTGATTTTAAAGCATAAGCCATTGGTGTTCTGTTCAGGAAGTTTTCCCCTATGCCCAAGTTTTAGAGGCTCTTCCTCACTTTCTCTTCTATTAGATTCAGTGTATCTGGTTTTATGTGGAGGTCCTTCATCCACTTGGACTTGAGCCTTGTTCAAGGAGATGTGAATGGATCAATTTGCATTCTTCTACATTTGTTGAAAATGCTGTCTTTTTTTCCACTGGATGGTTTTGGCTTCTTTGTCAAAGATCAGGTGACTGTAGGTGTGTAGGGTTATTTCTGGGTCAATTCTATTTCATTGATCTTCCTGCCTATCTCTGTACCAATACCATGTGCTTTTTTTTTTTTTTTTATCACTTTTTGCTCTGTAGTACAGCTTGAGATCAGGGTTGGTGGTTCCCCCCCAGAAGTTCTCTTACTGTTGAGAATAGTTTTCACTACTCTGGGTTTTTGTTATTCCAGATGAATTTGATAATTGCTCTGTCACTGTGAAGAATTGAGTTGGAATTTTGATGGGGATTTCATTGAATCTGTAGATTACTTTAAATAAGATGGCCATCTTTACTATGTTAATCCTGCCAATCCATGAGCATGGAAGATCTTTCTATCTTCTATGCTCTTCACTGATTTCTTTTTTCAGTTCTTGTAAAGATCTTTCACTTGCTTGGTTAGAGTCACACCAAAATATTTTGTATTATTTGTGACTATTGTGAAGGATGTCATTTCCCTAATTACTTTCTCAACCCATTTATCCTTTCAGTATAGGAAGGCTACTGATTTGTTTGAGTTAATTTTATATTTGGCCACTTTGCTGAAGTTGTTTATCAGTTGAAGGAGTACTTTGGTGGAATTTTTGGGATAACTTAAGTATACTAACATATCCTCTGCAAATAGTGATATCTTGACTTTCCAATTTGTATCTCTTTGACTTTCTTTTGTTGTCTAATTGCTCTTGCTAGAACTTTGAGTACTATTTTGAGTAGATAGGGAGAGAGTGGGCAGCCTTGTCTAGTCCCTGATTTTAGTGGGATTGTTTCAAGTTTCTCTCCATTTATTTTGATGTTGGCTATTAGTTTACTGTATATTGCTTTTGTTATATTTAGGTATGAACCTTGAATTCCTGATCTCTCCAATACTTTTAACATGAATGGGTGTTTTATTTTGTCAAAGGTTCTTTCAGCATCTAATGAAGTGATCATATTTTTTTTTCCTTTGAGTTAGCTTATGTAGTGGATTACACTGATAGATATCTGTATATTGAACCATCTCTGCATTCCTGGGATGACACCTACTTGATTGTGGTAAATGATCATTTTGATGTGTTCTTGGATTCAGTTTGTGAGAATTTTATTCAGTATTTTTGCATCAATATTCATAAGGGAAATTGGTCTGAAGTTCTCTTTATTTACTGGGTCTTTGTGTGATTTAGGTGTCAGTATAACTGTGGGAAAGAATTGGGTAGTGTTCCTTCTGTTTCTATTTTACAGAATAATTTGAGAAGTATTGATATTTGGTCTTCTACTGGTAAAGGAATAGAAATACTTGGTGTGTTATATATAAGCTATAAGTCATACAGCTTCCTTTTTAATATGAAGTTATCTATGAAATACATTGTATTTTGTATATATTACAGAAAGTACTTGCAGTAAACCAGTATGAACTGTAAATACATTTCTTCAATGCAAATGCAGAAATATGAAACCTTGGGAGCACCAAAATGATATGGTGGGTAATATCACATGTAGCACAAGCCTGACAACCTGAATTTGATCCTTGCAATTTCTTTTTTGCAAACCCATCAGTTCACTCTAACCACTAAAAAGTCAGACAGGTCCATGTTGAGGAGCATTCTAAAAATTATCTGTCCAATATTACTCAAAATATTCAAAGCCAAAAAATATATCAGCAACTCTCTTATGAGACAAGTTGGATAGGGGCTCACAATGACAGAGTGAGATCCTTGATTACACAATGAATGGCCATCCAGGCCTGATAATGATGTGTATCAGTGTTAGTACCTCACTGATTATGACTGGTACACTTAATTGTTAAAAGTTAGCAATAAAGGAAACTGATCACAGCACACTGAAAAAATCCATACTGTGTAATTTTTGTGTTAATTAATATTATTCCAAAATAAAATGCTTATTAAAAATATGTTCCTGATACACTTGAAAAATTAGAGAGTGCTTTCAGAGAAATATGCTATTTCGTTTATAAATTATTTCTATAATGGTGACAGTTCTTACATCTGCTACTATAAAATTCATGGCAATTTTTTCCTGCCTGTAAGATAAATGTACTTAATTATTAGTGAGACTCAACATCAGCTCGTTAAGATGAATGATTTGAGCCTCTCAGCTACTCTTTACACTACCACAACAAAAAGTACTGAAATGAAATTGCCTTATTACCATATCTGCTTTTCTCCATCTGTTTCATTTAACTGATTGCAGTTTGAGCTTTCATTGATCTTTTTGTATTCTTCTGTAAGAAGCATAAAAACCTAATATGAAAGCATGGTTGCTAACCAGAATGTGATTTGTGGGATTGATACATCAACCATCAACCAATATATAAATTATGTAAGCTTTGATGAATGTGTTGAAAACAGAAAATATTCAAAGAGATAAGGCTCAGCACTTGTTCTTTTTTCCTCTTTACAGAAGTATACTTTGTGCTTATAACTAAGTGTTTTTGTAATAGTATTGTAAGATGATAGGACAAAAAATAGGAATGATGCTGAAATTAGCATTAGAGCTCCAGCAAATACAGAAGTAACCAAGGGAAAACAGCCTAGAGTTGTAGGTAACAATGAACAACTTTGCTTTTCTAGAAAATTTTTCCAAGTTAAGAGACATATTCAGTCTTCTCCTAGAATATATTCTCACAGAAACTGCCCAGAATTGAGGGTTCCCACCCTGATGCAAGACCTCTTGCAGACTCATTTGATTATCAAAGAGAACAGGCTATGAAGCTAATTGTTCTTCAAGTTCTAATTCTGTCATAGACTTTTACTTCATGGTGGATGAATACATAAAAGATATTCATTCTTGAAAGTGTAAAATTTAATGTAAATCTTCACAGCTTTGATATTTTTATTCAGAACCCCTATTTGAACTAGACAGAAGTACATTGAGGTATAATAATGTTTGCATGCAGTTAATTTTGGTGTGTGGTACTTTAATTTCTTTGAACATTTTGTAACAATTTTTATACAAATTTTTAAATTTCATAAACATTTTTCAAGAGTTTCAAGGGACTCTGATCTAGATTTTGACTTCACTGCTAGTAAGATTACAAATATGATTAAATGATTGATCTCTTGGTTTGAAAAGGTGGATTTCTAATTAGTTGTTAATTTATCATGTGTCACAGAATACTATGTTCAATATTCATTAATCAGTTCCTTGGAGGCTTTTGAACTTGCATAATCCCTTAAAGACAGTATTTAGTAGGAAGCATAAGGTTCTGCATTGGACATTGAAGAATCATTGCTTATTGAAGGCCTTTTGCTAAAGATTAGTTTCTAACCATTCTTTTCTTTGTCTTTAAAAATAACAAAGCAATGAGATATAAGTGATAAAATTTGAGTTTCAGATCATACACTTATGGAAGAAGAATATTGATGATCACTAAATGGTTGCTTTACCAAAAAATATCATGTTGCTTCTTTGTGTTCAAGGTTATGTGTATACAATGGGGCCAGAATTATGGCTTGTTTATCCATTCTGACTCTCCTCATTTGTATTTCTTAAGGAAGTCACATATGTTTAAATGAAATTCTGTTTTTTCTTTATAAATTTGTTTTGGAATATATATTTTACAAAAAATTTCTGTGAATGGCCATTTATGTTTATTAGTGATTGTGGTTGTTTGAATATGAATGATCCCTATAAACTCAGGCTCATATATTTGAATATTATATAATTAGGGATTGCCACTATTAGAATATCCTTGTTGGCATATGAGTGTCACTTGGTTGGGCTTTGAGATTTTAAAAACCTACTGTCTCCCCTTGCTCTCTCTCTTCTTTCTGCCTGTCAATCTAAATGTAGAGCTCTTGGCTCCTTCTCCAGCCACATATCTGCCTGCATGACTTTATGCTTCCTGCCATGACAATAATGGACTAAACCTCTGATCCTTCAGGCCAGCCTCAGTTAAATGTTTTCCTTTATAAGAGTTGACTTGGTTATGGTGACTCTTTACTGCAATAGAACACTAAGAAAGTGAGTAGCCTCAGAACTACCACATCAACTGTCTTAGTAGTAAGGGGAAGGTCTCAAAAGTTACTGAGTTCTACTGCATGTTCTAAAATTTATCAGAACTAGATAACATTGGAAAGTACTTCCCATTGAATTGGGTTCAATTTTTATAGCTCTATGAGAACATTCAAACACCAAAACCTGGCACTTAGATTGAGCAAATCACTGAATCAACAGACATATTGTAAGTAGAAAAATTTCAAGAATATATGTAATATACAACACACATTAAAAAGAAAAAAGATACCATTTCTGATAGCAAAGGCTGTTTTACCATACTGTGTTCAAAAATATTTTTGAATAAAATAAATGTATCTTATTTCTATTAATAAAGTCTGAATTGATAGAAGATTATAAAAATATAAAATTTTAGGGGCTGGTGAGATTTGTCTGTTAGTAAAGATGCTTGCTACCAATCCTGATTCAATACTTGAATTCAATTCCCTAAGGACTACATAGTAGACTGAAAGAACCAACTCCTCCAAACTGCCATCTGACATCGAAGTGCATTTTTTCATGCACACACACACATACACACACACTTGATGGATGGAACAAGACTACATCCAACAACTTCACACATTGCACATACATATACATGTACCTACATACATACTTACAAACACAAACACACACACACATACATACATACACATTCATAAACATTATGTTGTACAGGTAAAACAACAACAACAACAACAAATTATTTCCAAGTACCTACAGCCTACATACATTCATAACTAAGCAACTTCTTATAGATTAGAAAATGTAAGCAGGCAAGGTAATTTTTTCACTCATTTCCTCTAATGGTAGGCTGATTTACAGTATAAAGAAAGGATCAATTATTTTATTATTGATGTTAAGAAGTAGTCTTTTTTTTTTGTTAGATATTTTCTTTATTTACACTTGAAATGTTCTCCCCTTTGTGGTTTTCCCTCTGAAATACCCACTTTTCCCTCCCCCTTCCCCTGCTCACCAACCCACACAGTCCTGCTTCCTGGCCCTGGCATTCCCCTACACTGAGGCATAGAGCCTTCACAGGACCAAGGGCCTCTCCTCCCAATGATGACTGACTAAGCCATCCTCTGCTACATATGCAGTTGGAGCCATGAGTCTCACCATATTCACTCTTTTGTTGATGGTTTAGTCCCTGGGAGCTCTGGGGTTATTGGTTAGTTCATATTATTGTTCCTTCTATAGGGCTGCAATCCCCTTCAGCTCCTTGGGTCCTTTCGCTAGCTCCTGCATTGGGAACCCTGTGCTCAGTCCAATGTTTGGCTGTGAGCATCCACTTCTGTATTTGTCAAGCACTGGCAGAGCCTCTCAAGAGACAGCTTTATCATGCTTCTGTCAGCAAGCACTTGTTGGCATCTACACTAGTGTCTGGGTTTGGTGATTGTATATGGGATGGATTCCCTGGTAAGGCAAAGGACACTGTCAATAGGACAAAATGCCAACCAAGAGATTGAGAAAAGATCTTTACCAATCCTATATCTGGTAGAGGGCTAATATCCAATATCTATAAAGAACTCAAGAAGTGAAACTCCAGAGAACCAAATAACCCTATGAAAAATGGGGTACAGAACTAAACAAAGAATTCCCAACTGAGGAATCTCGAATGGCTGACAAGCACCTAAAGAAATGTTAAACATTCTTAGTCATCAGGGAAATGCAAATCAAAACAACCCTGAGATTCCACTTCCTACCAATCAGAATGGCTAAGATCAAAAACTCATGTGATAGCAGATGCTGGTGAGGCTGTGGAGAAAGAAGAACACTCCTCTATTGCTGGTGGGATTCCAAGCTGGTACAACCAATCTGGAAATCAGTCTGGCAGTTCCTCAGAAAATTGTACATAGTACTACATGATGACTCAGCAATACTACTCCTGGGCATATATCCAGAAGGTGCTCTAACATGTCATAAGGACACATATTCCATTATGTTTATAGCAGCCTTATTTATAATAGCCAGAAGCTGGAAAGAACCCAGATGTCCCTCAACAGAGGAATGGTTACAGAAAATGTCATACATTTACACAATGGCTACTACTCAGCTATTAACAACAATGAATTTATGAAATTCTTAGGCAAATGGATGGATCTGGAGGATATCATCCTGAGTAAGGTAACTCAATCACAAAAGAACGCACATGGTATGTACTCACTGATAAGTGGACATTAGCCCAGAAGCTCAGAATACCCAAGATACAATTCACAAACCACTTGAAACTCAAGAAGAAGGAAGACCAAAGTGTGGATACTTTAATCCTTCTTAGAAGTAGGAACAAAATACCCATGGGAGGAGTTATAGAGACAAAGTGTGGAGCAGAGACTAAAGGAATGACAATCTGAAGTAATCTCATAAAAAGTCTTAAGAAAATCACAAATCTAAAGTTTTATATAAAAGTATCATTTATTTCTATTTTATTTTATTTTACTTTATTTTATTATTTTAGTCTTAAGGTTCATTTTATTTTATTTTAAAATTTTTATTAGATGTTTTCTTTATTTACATTTCAAATGTTATCCCCTTTCCTCGTTTCCCCTCCAAAAACCCCCTATCTCATCTCCCATCCCCCTGCTTACCAACCCATTTATCCTTTGAAGAAGGCCACTAATTTGTTTTAGTTAATTTTATATCCAGCTACTTTGCTCAAGTTGTTTTTATCAGGTTTAGGTGTTCTCTGCTGGAATTTTTGGGGTCACTTAAGTATACTATCATATCATCTGCAAATAGTGATATTTTGACTCCTTCTTTTCCAATTTGCATCTCTTTGATCTCCTCTGTTGTCTAATAGCTCTGACTATTAGGACTTCAAGTACTATATTCAATAGATAGGGAGAGAGTGGGCAACTTTGTCTAGCCCCTAGGTTTGCTTCAAGTTTCTCTCAATTTAGTTTGATGTTGGCTATTGTTTTGATATTTATTGCTTTTACTATGTGTAGGTATTAGCCTTGAATTCCTGATCTTTACAAGACTTTTAACCTGAAGAGGTGTTGCAATTTGTCAAGTGCTTTCTCAGCATCTAATCAATGAACATATAGTTTTTGTCTTTGAGTTTGTTTATATAGTCAATTATGTTCATGGATTTCCATATATTGACCCACACCTACATTCCTGTGATAAAGCCTATACTTGACTGGATGATCATTTTGATATGTTCTTGAATTTAGTTTGTGAGAATATTTGGAAGTTCTCTAATTTTTGTTGGGTCTTTGTGTACTCTAGGTATCAGAGTGATTGTGGCTTCATAGAAGGAACTGTGTAGTGTTTCCTTTTGTTTCTATTGTGTTGAATAGTTTGAAGAGTATTAGTATTAGGTAGTCTTTGAAAGTCTGATGGAACTCTGCACTAAACTCATATAGCCTGGGCTTTTTTGGTTGGAGACTATTAATAACTGATTCTATTTCTTTAGGGGTTTATAGGACAGTTTTGATCATTTATCTGATCCTGATTTAACTTTATTACTTGGTATCTGCCTAGAAATGTGTCCATTTCCTCCAATTTTCCAGTTTTTTTTTTTTTTTTTTTTTTTGAGCTTAGGATTTTGTAGTAGGATCTGATGATTTTTTTTTATTTCCTCGGTTTCTGTTGTTAACACTCCCTTTTCATTTCTGATTTTGTTGATTTGGATGCTGTTTCTGTGCCATTTGGCTAAGGTTTATTGTTGATTTTCTCAAAGAATCAGCTCTTAGTTTGAATGATTCTTTGTATAGTTCTTTTTGTTTCTACTTGGTTGTTTTCAGCCATGAGTTTGTTTATTTCCTGACATCTATTCCTCTTGGGTTTATTTGCTTCCTTTTGTTCTATAGCTTTTGGATGTGCTGTCACGTCGCTAGTGTATCCTCTCCCCAGTTTCTTTTTGGAGGCACTCAGAGCTATGAGTTTTCCTCCTAACACTGCTTTCATTGTGTCCCATAAGTTTGGGTATGCTGTGGCTTCCTTTTTATTCAATTCTAAAAAGTCCTTAATTTCTTTCTTTATTCTTCCTTGACCAAGTTATCATTGAGTAGAGTGTTGTTACACTTCCATGTGTATGTGGGCCTTCTATTTTTTTGTTGTTACTGAAAAGCAGCCTTAGTCTGGGGTGACCTGATAGGATTTATGGGATTATTTCAATCTTCTTATATCTGTTGAGACCTGTTTTATGAACAATTATATGGTCAATTTTGGAGAAGGTACCATGAGGTGCTGAGAAGAAGGTATGTTTTAGAATAAAGTCTTCTATCTGTTGAATCCATTTGGTTCGTAACTTCTGTTACTTTCACTGTGTCTTCATTTAATTTCTGTTTCCATGATCTGTCCATTGATGAGAGTAGGGTGTTGAAGTATCCCACTATTATTTTGTGAGGTGAAATGCATGTTTTGAGCTTCAGTAAAGTTTTCTTTATGAATGTGGGTGCCCTTGCATTAGGAGAAGAGATGTTCAGAACTGAGAGTTCTTCTTGGTAGATTTTTCCGTTCATGAGTATGAAGTGGCCTTCCTTATCTTCTTTGATAACATTAGATTGAAAGTCAATTTTATTCTATATTAGAATGGCTAATCCAGCTTGTTTCTTGGAACCATTTGATTTGGAAAATTGTTTTCCATTATTTTAATCTGAAATAGTGTCTGTCTTTGTCACTGAGGTGAGTTTCCTGTATGCAGCAATAAGTTGGGTCCTGTTTATGTAACCAATCTGTTAGTCTATATCTTTTTATTGGGAAATTGAGTCCATTCATATTAAGAAATATTAAGGAAAAGTGATACTTTTTTACTTTTTGTTACTTCCTGTCATTTTTGTTGTTAGAGGTGAAATGATGTTTATTTGGCTATCTTATTTTTAGTTTCTTAAAAGAATATTATTTCCTTGCTTTTCTAGGGTGTAGTTTCATTCCTTGTGTTGGTGTTTTCCATTTATTATCCTGTGAAGGATTGGATTTGTGAAAAGATATTGTCTTAGGGTTTCTATTCCTGCACAGATATCATGACCAAGAAGCAAGCCAGTAAGGAACATCCCTCCATGGCCTCTGCATCAGCTCCTGCTCCTTGGCCCGCTTGAGTCCCAGTGCTGAGTTCCTTTGGTGATAAACAACAATGTGGAAGTTTCTATTCCTGCACAAACATCATGACCAAGAATCAAGTTGGGGAGGAAAGGGTTTATTCAGCTTTCCACATTGGGTTAATGACCAGAGGAAGTCAGGACTGGAACTCAAGCAGGTCAGGAAGCAGGAGCTGATGCAGAGGCCATGGAGAGATGTTAATTACTGGCTTGCTTTCCCTGGCTTGCTTCTTGGTCATGATGTTTGTGCAGGAATAGAAACCGTGACTAAGACAGATATTGTGTCAATTTGGTTTTGTCATGGAATATCTTGGTTTCTCCATCTATGGTAATTAAGAATTTTGCCTGGGCAGGCATTTGTGTTCTCTTAAGGTCTGTATGACATCTTCTAGCTTTCATAGTCTCTGGTGAGAAGTCTGGTATAATTCTGATAGATCTGCTTTTATATGTTACTTGACCTTTTTCCCTTGCTGCTTTTAACATTTTTTCTTTGTTTAGTACATTTGGTGTTTTGATTATTATGTGGCAGGAGGAATTTCTTTTCTGGTCCAGTCTATTTAGAGTTCTGTAGGCTTCTTGTATGTTCATGGACATCTCTTTCTTTAGGTTAGGGAAATTTTCTTCTATAATTTTGTTGAAGATATTTACTGGCCCTTTAAGTTGGGAGTCTTCACCCTCTTCTATACTTATAGGGTTTGGTCTTCTCATTGTGTCCTGGATTTCCTGGATGTTTTGGGTTAAGAGCTTTTTGCATTTTATATTTTTTTGAGTATTGTGTCAATGTTTTCTATGGTATGCTCTGCCCCTGAGATTCTCTCTTCTACTCCTTGTTTCTGTTGGTGATGCTTGCATCTATTACTCCTGATCTCTTTCCTAGGTTTTCTATCTTCAGAGTTGTGATTTATTTATTGTTTCTATGTCCATTTTCAGATCCTGGGTGGTTTTGATCAATTCCTTCACCTGTTTTATTGTATTTTCCTTTATTTCTTTAAGGGATTTTTATATTTCCTCTTTAATGGCTTCTACCTGTTTACCTGTATTCTGTATTTCTTTAAGGGAGTTTTTAATGTCCTTCTTAAAGTCCTCTATCAGCATCATAAGATGTGGTCTTCAATCCACACCTTGCTTTTC
This sequence comes from Mastomys coucha, assembly GCF_008632895.1. Lineage (NCBI taxonomy): Eukaryota > Metazoa > Chordata > Mammalia > Rodentia > Muridae > Mastomys > Mastomys coucha. The sequence goes on from NW_022196897.1 coordinate 11,058,335, forward strand.
CAGGGTGTTGGGGTATCCAAAACTTACTGTGGTGGGAGAACTAGGTTCTGATGATGCCAAGTAGCCTTGGTTTCTGTTGGTAAGGTTCTTGTACTTGCCTTTCTCTATCTGGTTATCTCCTGTGGTAGTTTGTCTCGCTATCTCTGGCTGGTGATTGTCTTTCTTTTGGGTCTGTAAGCCTATTTCAGCACTCCTGTGAGACCAGCTCTCTTCTGGCAGGACCTGTGTACCCTAGGTCCCGTGTGCATATGATGACTGGTGTATTTTTATTTTAAATCCACAAGGTACACGTTTACTCATGAACAATTTTTATTAAATTATATGAGGAATCTGAGGGCAAAAAAAAAATGAGCACAAAAAAATTGTTTATCACCTTGATCATCAGCACAGCTATAGCAAGGAAGACATGTCAGTTGGTATTAGTTAGGCTGCCATTGTTTTTGTTCCCTTACCTTAAAAATCATCCCATGCTCAATAATCAAAAGTGTGCCTTTCTTAACTCTAAATTGTTCCCTAAGATTTTCTACATTAAAGCTATTAGCAAAAACATCTTAATCTAACTTTAGTAGTCACTGCTAACAAGCTACATCTCTAAGTTTTTTCTGAGTTTAGTGGATGAATCATAAATCTGCTTCAGCAGCAATGTTTGAAAAAGATCAGTCATTATTACTGTAAGTACCAATGTTATTGTCTAGTGAGAAGCTGTAAGCTCCCTTAGAATTTCCATACAACTCATTATATAAGAGATGTGATATGAGGGCAGCAAGTGGAGCAAAACTTGACAATAGCATGAAGTCCTCAGGACACATAGTCCTCAAGGTTTTGCTTTTCCAAGGCACAGCCATCATGATTATTATAACTGGTGGATTGCATTCCATTAGGTCTAAATCTTTTCTGCCATTCTTCTTGAATAACCTAAGATGTAGAATGGATGTGAGTTCTCATAAAACTAAGAATGTGTGTTATATCAAATCACCCTTAATATAACTTTAGTACATTTATTGTTTAAAAATAAGAATTTTGAAAAAAAGAGAAAACTATCATCTAGCCCACAGTGATTCTGAGACTGCGTATGTCCCATGTTTGGCGAGTTTCTGTGAGAACTTAAATTCTTGAAGTGTTGAGGCTTCACATTTTCTTTTTACTTTTTTCTAGATTTATTTATTATTATAAATGAGTACACTGTAGCTGTCTGTCTTCAGACCACCAGAAGAGGGCATCAGATTTCATTATGGGTGGTTGTGAGCCACCATGTGGTTGCTGGAATTTGAACTCACGACCTTCAGAAGAGCAGTCAGTGCTTTTATCCGCTGAGCCATCTCACCAGCCTGAGGCTTCACATTTTCAAACATCACCTTTCAAAGTAGACTATGTGATATTTTCAGTCCATGTTGCATTTATTCACTTCTGAAATTTTATTAAAAATAATAGTATTAAGGATAATCTGAAGCTAGTTTTGACAAATGATTTAGAAGTTTGAACAGGCTGGAAAAGCAATGTATGTTTCCAGACTCACTTTATGCCTCTTTTTCTTCATCATGCTGATAGTTTTCTGTAGAATCACTGTAATAATCATTTTATACCATTAAGATAAGAGACAATCTATATTTCTCCCAGGAATTTCTATTTTCTAGACTCTATAACTAATTCATAAATATTCATTTAAACTAACAGTTTTATACATGTAATAATCTCTCCCCTCTAACTCCACATTGACATAACTAAATATTTTGTAGCAATCATGAGGACTTTTCCTACAAAATCAGTAAAAAGGGAAAACTAATCTAAATAAATGTGTGTCTCAGAGGCAATAGTTTGAACCAAAAGATTTGAAACCTATGAAATAGGCATCTAGGTCTTTCTTAGAAATTCTGTATTGCTAGTAAAATATAATATAATTTGTATATTTATATATGTGGAGAATTAAAATATATTAAGCTATATAGTTTTTTAACCAATTTATAGCTTTTCACATTATTTTTCTCTTAATGTAAGGCAACTAAATATATAGTTATATGTTTTCATCTAAAATTATCATGAAAAATCAAATAGTAATCATTTTTGTTACAGATTTTGAGATAGAATTGTATATAAAACTGAAGTTTTATATATTGACTCTGAATAAAATAATGCCATAATCTTTCTTTTGAAATATACTTGAAAGATTTATCAATATCTTATATTTAAATGGCATACAGATCCTTAGTTAAAAAAAAACTTTGGTATCTGTATATCTATCTATCTAAAATGACTAATACTCACAAATACCATGGTTTGGCATGAGGGCCAAAAATGCACTACTTGAACCAATCTGCAAATTAAAAAGCTGAGGATAGGAAGCACAAGTTGATTTGTCTCATTTTATTCTCACGATTTAGCATTTTTTAGCATTTAGCAATTGAATGTTCTTGTCATTATATTGTTGAACATACCTGTGTGTTAACTGATTCTTGGAATCTAAATAATCTCATTTTCTTTTGCTTTATTAATCTATGTTTATATTCAAACCCTGCCCTAATGTATATATATTTTTCTTCTTCTCCTACAGCTATTTTGTGACAGTGAAGAAGTGATACGCACCACAGAGAGTGTGGACTGGGAAGACAGAACTGTTCCTGGAACATTGGTTGGAAATGTGGTCCATTCAAGGATTACCAGTCCTCTGCGTCTATTTGTTAAACAGCCTCCAGGTCCAAAGCCAGAATATGCAGACAACACGAAAAACTTTTGGGATTGGCTGGCAAACATAACAGAAATTCAGGAGCAACTAGCAAGAACTAAAAGACGGCCAATAGTGAAGACAGGAAAATTTAAGAAAATGTTTGGGTGGGGTGATTTCCATTCTAACATTAAAACTGTCAAACTTAACCTGCTCATCACAGGAAAAATTGTCGATCATGGAAATGGAACATTTAGTGTTTATTTCCGACACAATTCAACAGGTCTTGGTAATGTTTCAGTGAGTTTGGTACCTCCCTCTAAAGTAGTAGAATTTGAAATATCCCCCCAGTCTACCTCGGAGACTAAGGAATCCAAATCGTTTAACTGCCATATTGAGTATGAAAAAACAGATCGGGCAAAGAAGACCGCTTTGTGCAATTTTGATCCATCCAAAATCTGCTACCAGGAGCAGACTCAGAGTCATGTGTCCTGGTTATGTTCCAAACCGTTTAAGGTCATCTGCATTCACATTGCCTTTTACAGTGTTGATTATAAACTTGTACAAAAGGTTTGTCCTGACTACAATTACCATAGTGAGACACCATACTTATCTTCTGGATAAATCTTTTCTTAGTAATAGAAATGAAATATTCATGTCACTTTACCTAGAGTGCCCATAAAACAGACCCAGCTTTCCATGGCAAAAACAAAAAAACAAACAAAAAAAAAACCTTTCTATTTCTGGCAGAGGACTGTAATTCCTTGTCCAGATTTCAAATTAAAAAAAAAAAAAATTCAAATGTGAAGTGCATTTGTTTTGGTGATACTTTCCCTAATCTAAAAAGTTAAACTGATTGTGAAACCATTATTTTCATGTTAGATGGTAACATTCTGGAAATGTTGCTTCTCTGTAAGAAGCATGAGCAGTAGCCATGTGTAAAGGGAGAATCCAAATTATGCATGCAATAAGCACTGCTCTTCAAATGAGCCTGCCTTTGAAGTGTTTTGGAAGGTTTCCTTAGAAAGAGTAGGTTCAGTAAAGTAACTGAAAAGATGATATTTAAGAGATGGATTGTGTTTCTGATGTTAATCCTTTTTTAAAATTACTATATCTTGGTGCCAATTTTAATAGCTACAGTGTCTCAAGAGAATCAAACACAATACCATCTGAGCAGTCTATATAGAAGTGCTTGAAGCACTTTACTATTAGGATTCTCATTTGAGTGGTATTGGAACATACCACTTGGGTATTAGATAAGCAAATGTGGGTCTAAGTCAACTCAACAATAAAGAAGATGATTTTTTGTACATTTCAGTGCTGTAGGATTATTTTTTAAATTCTTATTCATATTAAAGTTTAGGACTTAATTCCCATTATATAATAGTCCAATTTTATATATACATTTGTAGAATAATTCTGAAATTGAAAGCAGAAATTGAAATTCTGAGTAGAAAATTCCACAATCATGGGCTCATCATATATAGGGCCTCAGATTAGGTTTTCTTTGTGTTTAAGTAATCACCAGAATGAGACTAAGAATTCTGTGTGGAAATAATGAGTTACATTTGGGTATTTCTAAATATTAAGTGCTGATATTTACAATGCCTGTATCACTGAGCTTTTGAGATTACTTTACTTTCAGTGTCCTCATCTTCAAGAAAAGTTGAATGTCCATCTTTATGATGTACCTTGACACTGTATGAGAATAGATAAAGAGAAAAAGACTGATAGGACTTGAGATTTGTGGTTATTCTCCTCTAGTAGATATTATCTTCTATCTCACTTCTCACCTGTCCAATTTTAAACAAGTAAAATATTCAAATAGGACTCATGGAAGGTAAGTCCTAACAAACAAATGTGTTCTTATCACATTGCTCAGAAAGCCCTCAGCTCTGTTCTCTACTTTACATCCCTCTTCTGTTCTTTTCCTAGAAATAACTATAGTGTCTTATTTTGTCTTTTATACAGGTTTACTAGGCTTGTATATGGTAGTCCATGCTTGATATTTCTCCTTTAAGATCATTGCATGCTTGATTTTGTTGTTGATAAATAATATTTTGAGACATCTAATGTTCATCTAGAAACAGGAATAAATGCTACTTATTGTAAAATATATGTGAACATATATACTTAGGATTTGGGGTATACAAAAGAAGTATGTGTGCATTTTTATGTAAATAAAAGAATTTACAAACTCTGCACATAACTCTAGGTAGTTGTTTTTTTAAAAAAGTTTTTTCCTTGCTTTTTCCTCACAGAGCTTTATGTCTCAGTTTCTCTCTCTCTTCTCTCTCTCTCTCTCTCTCTCTCTCTCTCTCTCTCTCTCTCTCTTTCTCTCTCTCCCCCCCATGTATGTGTTTTTGTGTGTATATGAATATCAATAAAATACAAAGAATATCTTTGTATAAAGATTGTAGAAGAAATGGTAACTTATGAAGAGCAGATAGCAAACAGTCTGACATCAAGTAACAAAAACCCTGTAGGTTCAGCTGATATTCTGATTGGGTTGTTCAAAACATAAAATTAGATTTTAAATTATCTGATGTCCAAATGCTGAGAGGTATAAATATTTCTATGCAAAGATATAAATTGAAAATCAATTTTTACAATTTTTAAATTGAAGCAGGATTTGTGATTTTTTCAAATTTCCCACAGACATATTTTTAAAGTGCTGTAGACTGTATGCCACATTTATTTCTAAGTCATAACTTCATTTCAAACTACATGATCATCAATGATGGCACTTGACATATTATCAGTCAGACTCCATTTCAATATGCAAATGCACACATTCCTACAAAGACTATTGTTGGTTTTAGTACTAAGTTAAGTAAATGCACATTAATATAAGCAAGATTCTGATGAATTACAAACTGTACAAAAATAAAGAAATAAAAGCTTTTAAAATTTAGTGTTAAATTAGAAGACAGGCTAATAACCAAATATGAAGTGTGTAGCCCAGTATTAACATAAGAAGAATAATTCAAAAAGGGCACTGTTAGCTGTCATCTCTGTGTTGAAAGACAGTAAAACTACATCTTCAAAAGAGCAAATGAAGCAACAAGTCTAAGTAAAATGTCTCACTACTGATTCCTAAGTAAACAGCTAACTCAACAAATAATTACAATAGATGTATCTAAGTCATGACCCAAAATATTGAAATTATCATAAAATGACATTCAAAATATTCTCCCTATACAAACTTTAGGACTATCATTACCCTATGAGTTCAGAATTCTTACAAACAGAAAATATAGAAAAAGTCAAAATGGAACCATTTTATCCCATGATACACCTGAATAGCAAGTAGTATCAAGAGAACATTTCATGTGAAGAAGGTATAAAATGTAGCAGAAACATTTAAACATTTTTGTAAAAATGTTTAAAATGTTTGGAATAATATTGCAAAAAGCTCTGGTTTTTCCTCATAAAGAATATCAAATTGATTCTCTAACCTGTAAAACACAGGAGAAATTCATGCATTTTACTTACAGTAGAATAATAAGTAACTGAAAATTAGTTAACCAAACCATCAATGAGTAAAATGGCCAATTATAAAAGATAAGCCACAGGAAGTTTTTTCTTCAAAACTTATAGGAGATATTTGTGAACCATTTTATCCTCTGTGTTGAGGTCTCCAGCACTGGGAAAACATCCCATCCTGCTTCATTTATTCTTTTCCTATCTTCATTTAATTCAGCTTCCCCTTAAAGCATATGTAATCTGTCATCTGAAAGAATAAGTCTTGTACAACACCTGGCTGACTATCTGTAGTACTATGATACTCAAATTTCTCCAGATAAACAAAGCCAATAAGATATGTACAGTGTATGAAAGTTATTGTGAGAATTGGCTTACACTATTGTGGAAGCCAGGAAGTCCAAAAAGCTGACAGCCACAACCTACAGACAAAGGACTTGTATGTCTCAGCTAAAAGGAAAGCAAATAAGAGAATTTCCTTGTTCTGTGGGTAGAAACTTGTGCTGTATCCAGACACAAATGGAATGGATATTAGTGGAAGTATATCTTTAGTCTTGCCAATTTCACATTTAATCTTTTCCTGAAGGTGCCTCAAAGATGTATCCAGAAATGTTTTACCAGCTATTCAAACTATCTGTCAAGATAAAGATAACACTAAATATCACAAATAGATACTTGATAAGCATTTGTTGCTTTACGTTTTCAATCTCTAATGCACTATAGTGATTGTTCAGGGCCTACTATTCCCAAATAAAGATATTCAGCACCATTTCCAATATGTACACATAGCTCCAGCTGAGCTCAATGTTCAGAAAATATTAGTAATGAGGGACATGGAAACTGAAAAGCTAGGCATTTAACAAACAAGTTCAGATTTTAGAATTGATCTAATCTGGATTTATGTTTTGAGTATGTCATTTAATAACAATGGGATCTTTAGCCTGCTATGCAACTTGTCTCATTTTCAACATGGAGTTATAATTTCGGTCTCATATCATTGAAGAAGCACATACCACACAGATTGTGAACAGTGATGTATAACAATAATTTTAAAATATAATACTTTGTATTTACTTGATGCCACTACTTATGGACAGTGTAGATATATAAAGGCTAGTATAAATTAACTTCATTGTTTTGATTCAGTATCTTGCTCCAAAATTTGATAAATATCAGTCAGCAAAATATCTTTGTTAGTATATTCAAAACTGTCTATGTAAGAAAACAGCCATATTGATGCCTTGCCTGTCATTGGAATGACATCTGCTTATGATAATTTTTCATTTATGTATTAGAGAGAAATTGAAAACTTGGGGATAATATCTTGCAAGAAGAAAGTCATATATTTTCAAAGGAGGAGCAAGAAGACTTCATATTATAAAGCCCAATTTTCTTTTAATAAGAAACAGAAATTGTAGTAATTTTATTTAAATGTTTAATAAAGGAGTTATTCCTAAAAAGCAACCTATGGCCAAATGAAATATAGGTAATGATGGTACTACTACCTTTTCTTGTTAATTTTACTTCAACACAATCACCATAGCCATGTTGCCTAACAGTTACTTTGCTCAGTCTGACCTTGCTTGCTGTGTTCTGTATACAGCTCTGCACATGACAAACTCATTCACACGCAACCATTTTCAATCTTATCTGAGAGCATTGAATTAAGACTGAGAAGCAGCTCTCCTTGGATTCTGACACTTGTGGTATGTTACTCTGTTGTACTCTCTCATGAAAGTAGAAGGGTAAATAAACGTTTTAGCCAGAAAGGAAAGAGAGGTAAGCAGCCATCAAAAGAGAGCATATATGGAAAAGGTAAGTCTTAGCTGTATAAGAATTTCTCATTCTAAGTCTTGAAAATCATGTTATATTTATTAGTCACTTGGATCTGAACAATTTACACAGTAGTATTCTTAAAAAATAAATTCTCTCTTTGTCTCTCTCTATGTGAGTGTCTGTGTGTGTGTGTGTGTGTGTGTGTGTGTCAGACTTTTCCAAGGAAGACCACAACACATATGTCATTTCACACAGAAAAGGAGCCTAAAATAAACCTGAGTAACAATTGAACCAATATCCAGTTTGGGGAATTAGTAAATTTTTATTGGGATTACTAATAGTAGTATGAGTGTGTACTTACTTATGAGGAACAGATATAACTCAAGTGCAGCTGAATTTCCAGAAAGGCCATCCTACATGGGGATAGACTCTGAGAACTACACCATGGATCTCGCTTTACAGCATGCAGATAGTTTCACAGTCTGACTATTTCTTTCTGAAGTCTGATTTCTCAGTCTCCACTCCTAGCAACTTTTTACATTGGTCTGTTAGAGGCCCCCAAATATCTTGCAATTTTCTGGTCTCTTGGATATATGACTTTTTGTTTATTTCCTGAGACTCACTAGACTCCCTTTGCTTCCTGGGTCAGAAGTTTCAATTTGTGGGGAATGTTGCAAATTATAGAAAATACCACACAACAACATGTAATTATGGAACTTGAGTTAGACTCTGTCATGTATTTCTGCCCTTCTTGTACACAATATTCCTTCATCCTGAGATCCAATATGAGAAGGCATTTTGTATCTGGACAATAACAAATCCACATAGCCTTACTTTAGTAGTAAAACACAACATCTGTTGCCTTAAGCTACTAGCCACTAAAACAAAAATGGTAGAGAACAGATAAGAAACAGGATAAAGGCAAATATCAAGACCCAGAATGGAACAAGCATATTTATATAATATTAAGATTAATATCTAAACTATTTATATTTTAATATATCATTAAGCTATTTATATTATTCTCAACATAAGAATGTTGAGAATTTTTTTTGCTAAAGGATAAATTTAAGTAACAAAAATAAATGGTAAGAGAAATACAATCAGTGGGAGAAAATCAGTAAGCAATAGTATAACATAGAGCTCATATATTAGTAGCAGTCTATAAGCTCCTTTACTGTAAAGAAAATAGTGGTAGCACAAGAATCACATTTTAGGACATAGACTGTATGTGATAACTCACATTTGCTCAAATAATTTTATCTTATATTTAGTAATGAATTGAGACAAGCATCAGTTGGGTAGTTATACCTCCAATTTCCCAAATTATATTATTTTTAAAATATTTGTTGTGCTATAGTTACTAGAAATATTAAATAGAGGAAAGCTAGTATTATTTTGCCAAGGACAATCCTGACTGTTGAATTTTGCAAGTGACTTATTCTCTGACATCATGTGAAAACAAATGCACCTTCCAACTGACTGAGACGCTTCTCATTTGTCAACTATTGATCTCCTCTGACAGCCTCTCTTCTTAGCCTCATGATTCTTCTAGAGCTTAAACCAATGAAATAAAATCCCATTTATTCTTCCTACTTTGTCTTGTGGTATCACAATCCATAATAGCAGAGCAGCCAGCCACTCACTCACCTTTAGTTAGTAGCAAGGTGGCAGACACTAGCTAAGGGAAAGTTGTCTGAGTATTCCTTTATGTTAAGTAATAAAAATTACAACTTGAATGCACCTGTTGAATGCACTTTTAGGAATTATTCCCTTTTAGTTTAGTATACAGCCATACCAGCAATGTACCTTGTTTTCCATGATAAGCAAAGAGTAAGAAAGAATATTGCCATCACAATAATATATGTCAAACAGCTAGCAAGTAGGTTACAAGATAAAAAATAAAGACTGGGGAACGAGAGATTGGACAAGGTTGAAAATCAAAGAAAAAAGCAACCACACCTGGAGATTATGCTTATTCCTAAAGTTCATTATCAATATGCCCCTACTTTTTATTATATTGTTTATTTTTGAGATTATAATAAGGTTTCATCATTTTCCCATTCCCTTATATCCACTCAAACCCTCCCATATATACTCCTTGTTCTCTTTAAGATATATGTGTATGTATACTAATTAATATAACCTGCTCAGTCTGTATGTTACTTGTATGTGTGTTTTCAGAACTGACCACTTGGTTTTGGACAACTAACTGATATTCTGTTCCCTAGGAAAGACTATTTCTCCTACTCTGGCCATTTCCTAGTTTTCTTTATTTCTTTGGTTAGGGTTGAAACTTCATGGATTCCTCCATTTGGCATATCTATTTTTGTTGTCCTTGTTCAGTTCAAGTTTAGGCAATCATATTTGTGAGACTTCACAAGGATAGCTTCTGACACTATATTCTGCAAATGATTTATTCCTCTATGTTATGAGAAAACAAATGGCCCTGTTTGCTAGGAGACAGTCTCATAGCAAAATACTGATCCTCTGTCTCTTACAATAATTCTTTCCTTTCTGCACTGTTCCCTAAACTTTAAGTGCTGGAGTGCTGTATAGATGTTTCTATGTGACTAGCCCACAATCTGCATTTTAAATAAGTGTAGCTTTCAGCAATGTCTGTTTCAGTGAGAAATTTCCTTGATGAGGGGTGAGGAGTATTATTTCCTGGGGGAATGAAGACAAATATTTGGAATGTAATTAGGGACTATATAGTTTTGTTAAAGTGGTGGCTGTAGGTTCTCCTCCAGGATCCATGAATTCTCTACCCATGGGTAGTTGGTTAGATTTCCAAAATGATTTATCTTTCATTGAGTGTGTTATAAGTCCAATTAAATAGTTGCTAGTTACCTTCATTGTGCACATGCCTGCACTTCAGCTTTAGGGTTATCATGGCATGCTGATCATTATGGCTGGATAGGACTGTGAGTTACTTCTCTGCTTTCCTCCTTTAGCATCAGTTAAATTTTCTTTAGACTGGAAATACACTATTTTTCATTTTCTCTTGTTGAAAATAGATTATTTTCTCATATAATATGTCCTGATTAATTTTTCCTCCATCTATTACTCCAGTTTCTTCCATACCTCACCTTCCCTTGAGATCCACTCCTTTTTTGTCTCCCATTATAAGAACAGGGTTCTAATAGATAACAATCAAACATGACAAAATAAAATATAAGATAAAGCAAGAACCATCACACTGAGGCTGGAAAAGGCAACTCAACAGAAGGAAAAGATCCATGAAAGCAGGCATAAGAATCAGAGGCACACTTGTTCACACACTCAGGAGTTCCATAAAAATAATAAGCTGAAAGATATAAAACAAACACAGGGGACTTGATGTAAACCTGTGTTTGCCACTTCAGTCTTTGTGAGCTAATATGCATCTTGTTTAGTTAATTGGTGTCTTGTTCTCCATACCCTCCAGCTCATATATTCTTTCTATTTCCCTTTTCTTGAGGTTCCCTGAGTTCTGAGAGGAGGATTGATGAAGACATCCTATTTAGAGCTGTGCATTCCAAGATATATCTCTGTCTCTGTCTCTCTGTCCTTCTGTCTCTGTCTCTGTCACTCTGTCTCTCCCTCTCTCCTTCTCTCTCTATCTCTCTCTTTGTCTTCCTCTGTCTCTCTCTCTTTCCATAATATCTGACTGTGAGTCTCTGTATTTACCCCCATCTTCAAAAAGAATGCTCTCCGATGATGGCTGAATAGAACGCAAAGCTATGAATAAGCCAGCATGGCATTTGTGTTCTTGATCTTAGCCATTCTGAACTGTAATATGGAATCCCCAAATAGTTTTGATTTGCATTTCCTTGAAGGATAAAGATATTGAACGTTTCAAGTTTTTCTTAGCCATTTAAAATTTCTCTATAAGGAATTCTTTATTTTTTTTTTTAGATCTGTACATCATATTTTTTTAGGTTACTAGATTTTTCATAGCTAGTTTCTTGAGTTCTTTATATATTTTATATATTCTATACATAAGTCTTCTACTAGATATGTGGAGTTGGTAAGAATCTTTTTCCGTTCTTTAGGCTGCCACTTTGTACAAATGAAGGTGTCCTTTCCCTTATACAGATTTTCAGTTTTCTAAGTTGCCATTTATTAATTTTTGATCTTAGTCTCTCTGCTATCAGTGTTCTTTCTAGGAAGTCTTCTTCTGTGCCAATGAGTTCAAGGCTATTCTCCACCTTCTATTCTATAACACTCAGTGTATCTGTATTATGTTCAGGTCTTTGATCCATTTGGAATTGAGTTTTGTGCATGGTCATAAGGATGCAACTATTTGCATTCTTCTACATGCAGACATACATATAACCAGTACCATTTAGTGATGATGTTATCTTTTTATCCAGTGCATATTTCTTGTTTCTTTATAAAAATCATGTGTCTATATGTGTGTGGAGTTATGTCTAGGTCTTCAATGTGATTACATAGATCAACATATCTATTTTATGCTAATACCATGCAATTTTTATTATGATAGTACCATAGTACAACTTAAAATTGGCAATGATGAGACCTCTAATAGTCCTTTTATTGTTCAAATTTTGTTTTTTGTTTTGTTTTGCTTTGTTTTGTTTTTCATATAAAATTGCAAATTGTCTTTTGAAAGTCTATAAATAATGGTGTTATAATTTTGATAGAGATTATATTGAATTTGTAGAATTTAATCCTACACATCCTTGAACGTGAGAGATCTTTCCATTTTCTGATATTTTTCTTCAATTTTTTGCCTCAGAAATTTGAAGTTTTCATCATACAAGTCTTTTCCTTGCATGAGAAGAGTTAACCCAAGATTATTTATATTACTGAAGGCTATCCAAAAAAATCACTCATTTTTTTCTCAATTTGTTTTACATTTGTAGATAGGATGGCTACTAATTTATGTGACTTAATTTTGTATTTATCTACTTTGCTCAAAGTATGTGTCTGCTGTAGGAGGTCCCTGGTGGTACTTTAATGTTCATTTATGTATAGTATATCATCTGCAAATAAAGAAACTCTGAATTATTCCTTTCCAACTTGATACCTTTACTCTCCTTCTTTTTGCTCTAGCCAAGTCTTGAAGTACTATATTTAATAGATATGGATAGAGCTGACAACCTTGCCTTATTTCTGATCTTAATAGAATTCCTTTGTTTCTCTACATTTTATTTGTTGGCTATAGGTCCACTGCAAACTGCCTTTATTATGTTATGTCTGTTTTATCTCTAATCTTTTCTTTGCAATGAAAGAATGCTGGATTTTTTAAAATGCATCTAATAAGATGATCATGTGGTTTATTTTTTTCTGTTTGTTTATGGTGGATTACATTTCTTGTTCTTCATATATTGAGACATCCCTGTATCTCTGGGAAGAAACACACTTGATCATGGTAGATGATCTTTTTGAAGTGTTCATAGATTTATTTGCAAATATTTTGATTATTTTGCATCTCTATTCATAAGGGAAATTAGTCTCTAATTCTCTGCATTTTTTGAATATTTATGAGGTTAGACTAATTGTGGCTTCATAAAATGAGTTTGCAATGTTACTTCTGTTTTTTTTTTTTTGATATTTTCTT
>NW_022196897.1:11073293-11114923 GCF_008632895.1 Mastomys coucha
AACTGATTTCCAGAGTGGTTGTACCAGTTTGCAATCCCACCAGCAATGCAGTAATGTTCCTCTTTCTGTTTTTATTTTCATGAAGTATTGACATTAACTCCTTTTGAAAGACTGATAAAACTCTGGCCCTTTTGTTGTTATTGTTGTTGATTATGATGATGAGAGACTTTTAAAGACTGCTTCTATTTCACTAGAGGTCACCAGTTTATTCCAGTTGTTTTTCTGGTCTCAATTTAACTTTGGTAATGGCAGCTATAAAAAAAGTTATTAATTTCTTTTAGAGTTTCTAATTTAGTAGAGTACAGGCTTTTAAAGTACGCTTTTAAATTTCTCTGGTGTTCCTTAGTATCTATTGCTGTGTCCCCCATTTCATTTCTGATTTTTGTAATTTGGATAATTTAATCTCTTCCTTTTAGTTAGTTTTGATAAGGGTTTGTCTATCTTGTTAATTTTTTTCAAGGAACAAATCTTTGTTTTATTGATTCTTTGAATTATTCTTTGTTTCTTTATTGATTTCAGTCACAGTTTGATTATTTTCATCTACTCCTCTTGGGTGTAAATATTTCTTTTTGTTTTGAAAACATTTTGAGTTGCTAACATGAGATCTCTCCACTTTTTTATGCTATGAACTTTTCATTTAGCACAATTTCATTGTGTGCCAAAATTTGGGGTATTCTGTGTATTCAGAAAGTCTTTCAATTCTTTATTTCTGCCTTGACATAAGTTTCATTCAATAAACAGTGTTTAGTTTCAATGCATTTGTAGGCTGTTTTTTCTGTTTTTGACACCCAGCTTTAATCCATGATGGTCTGATAGGATACAGGAAGTTATTGAGATTTTCTTGTATCTTTTGAGATTTATGTCCAACTATTTGGTCAGTTTCTGAGAAAGTTCCATGAAGTGCTAAGAACAAGGTATACTTTTTTTATATTTGTGTGAAATTTTCTACAAATATTTGTTAAGACTATTTGACTTACACCATCTTTTAGATCCAGTAGGTCTGTGCTTAATTTTTTTCTGCAAAAATTATGACAATAGGGTATTAAAGTTTTCTACTATTAATATTGATGGTTAATACATGACTTAACCTGTAGTAGTGTTTCATTTATAAACTCAGATACCCTGTTGTTTGGGGCATAGATGCTACATGAAATGCCATCTTGTCAGCTTGATAGATTTTTCTTTTGATGAGTATGTGGTGTTCTTCCCTATCCTTTTTTATTAGTTTTGATTTAAAGTTTATTTTGTTATATATTAAAAGGGCTACACAATCTTGCTTTTTGGTTCCATTTGTCTGGAATATCTTTTTCCAACCCTTTATGCAGAAGTAATATCTACCCTTGATGGTGAACTATGTTTCTTGGATACAGCAGGATGGATACTATTTTCACATGAATTCTATTGTTCTTTACTTTTTACTGTGGAATTGAGAACATTAATATTGAGATATATCAATGACCAGTGATTGCTGATTCCTATTATTTTGGTGTTGTTGTTGGTGGTGGTAGTGGTGGTGCTGGTGCTGGTGCTGGTGCTCGTGGTGCTGGTGGTGGTAGTGGTGGTTTGTGTGTGTATATGTTTCCCTTTTATTTTTATTATTATTATTTTATTACACTCCAGATATTATTCCCCTCCCAGTCCACCCTCTGTTTCATATCCTATACCTCCTCTCTGCCCCTTGGTCTTCATGAGGATGTCCCCACACCACCCTACCCCACCAGACCTCTAAACTCTGTGGGGCTTCCAGTCTTTTGAGGGTTAGGTGCATCTTATCCGACTGCACACAGATCCGGCAGTCCTTTGCTGTATATGTGTTGGGGGCTTCATATCAGCTAGTGTATGCTGCATGGTTGGTGATACAGTGCCAAAGAGATCTTGGGGGTCCAGGTTAATTGAGACTGTTGGTCTTTGTACAGGGTCTTGCATCTCCTCAGCTTCTTCCACCTTCCCCCTAATTCAGCTACAGGAGTCAGCAACTTCTGTTCATTGGTTATATGCATATATCTGCATCTGACTCTTTCAGCTGCTTGTTGTGTTTTTCAGAGGGCAGTCATGATAGGTCCCTTTTTGTGAGTGCTCCAGAGCCTCAATATTATCAGGCCTTGGGGGCCTCCCCTTGAGCTGGACCCCACTTTGGGCATGCCACTGGACCTTCTTTTCCTCAGGCTCTTCTCCATTTCCATCCCTGCAGTTCTTTCAGACAGGAACAATTATGGGTCATAGTTTTGACTGTGGAATAGAAACTCCATCCCTTACTTGATGCCCTGTCTTTCTACTGGAGGTGGGCTGTACATGTTCCCTCTTCCCATTTTAGGGCATTTAATCTAGGGCCCCTACCTTTGAGTCCTGAGAGTTTCTTACCTCCTGGGTCTCTGGTATATTTTAGAGGATCCCCCACCGCCCAGCCTCCTACCTCCTAAGGTTTGCATTCTTTTGGTTGGCCCTTAGGGCTTCAGTCCTTTTCCCACACCCAAAACCAGATCATGTTCCCCTCTCTTCACCACACCCCATCCCCTTTAACTCCGGGTCCCTCCCTCCCCCCTTGTGGTTGCTTTCTTCTCTCTCCCAAGTGGGACTGAAGCATTCTCACTTGGGCCATTTAGCTTGTTGACCTTTTTAAGTTCTGTGGACTGTATCTTGGGTATTCTGTGTTTTGTTTTGTTTTGGTTTGGATTTTTTGGCTAATATCCACTTATTAGTGAGTATGTACCATTCATATCCCTTTGGGTCAGAGTTACCTCACTCAGGATATTTTCAAGTTCCATCCATTTGTCTGTGAATTTCATGAAGTCGTTGTTTTTAATAGCTGAGTAGTATTCCATTGTGTAAAGAACCACGTTTTCTGTATCCATTCCTCTGTTGAGGGACATCTGGGTTGTTTCCAGTTTGGGGTTATTATAAATATAGCTGCTATGATCATAGAGGATCATGTGTCATTACTAGATGTTGGAGCATCTTCTGGATATATGCCCAGCAGAGGTATATCTGGGTCCTGAGCTATACCAATGTCCAATTGTCTGAGGAACCACCAGACTGATTTCCAGAGTGGTTGTACTATCTTGCCATCCCACCAGCAATAGAGGAGTGTGGATATTTCAATCCTTTTTAGAAGGAGGAACAAAATACCCATAGAAGGAGTTACAGAGACAAAGTATGGAGCAGAGACTGAAGGAAGGGCAATCCAGAGACTGCCCCACCTGGGAATCCTTCCCATATACAATCACCAAACCCAGACACTATTGTGGATGCCAGCAAGTGCTGGCTGACAGGCGCCTGATATAGCTGTCTCCTGAGAAGCTTTGCCAGTGCCTGACTAATATAGAAGTAGAGAATCACAAGGATCACAGCCATCCATTGCACTAAGCACAGGATCCCCAATGAAGGAGCTAGAGAAAGGACTCAAGGAGCTGAAGGGTTGGCAGCCCCTTAGGATGAACAACAATATGAACTAACTAGGACCCTCAGAGCTCCCAGGGACTAAACCACCAACCAAAGAGTACATATGGTGGGACTAATGGCTCCAGCAGTATATGTATAGTAGAGGATGGCCAACTTGGTCATCAATGGGAGAAGAGCCTGATATAGCTCTCTCCTGAGAGGCTCTGATAGTACCTGACTAACACAGAAGTAGAGCCTCACAGCCATCCATTGGACTGAGTACAGGGTCTCCAATGAAAGAGCTAGAGAAAGGACTCAAGTAGTTGAAGGGATTTGCAGCCCTTTAGAAGGAGAATTGCTCTTTCTACCTCTATGAAGAATTTAGTTGTAATTCTGATGGGGTCTGCATTGAACCTGTAGATTGATTTTAGCATGTTGACCATTTTTACTATATTAATCTTGGCAATCCATGAGTATGGAATATCTTTCCATCTTCTGAGGTCATCTTTGATTTCTTTCTTCAGAGACTTGAAGTTCTTGTCATAGGGATCTTTCACTTGTTTTGTTAAAGTCACACCAAAATAATTTATATTGTTTGTGACAATTGTGAAGGGTATCATTTCCCTAATTTTATTCTTACTCCATTTTTCTTTTGAGCACAGGAAAGCTACTCATTTGTTTGAGTTAATTTCATATTCAGCCACTTTCTTGAAGTTGTTTATCAGCAGGAGTTCTCTGCTGGAAATTTTGGGGTCACTTAAGTATACTATCATATCATATGCAAATAGTGATGTTTTGACTTCTTCCTTTCCAATTTCTATCCCTTTGACCTCCTTTTGTTGCCTAATTGCTCTAGCTAGAACTTCAAGTACTATATTGAGTAGCTAGTGAGAGAGTGGGCAACCTTGTCTAGTCCCTGATTTTAGTAGGATTACTTCAAGTTTCTACCCATTTATTTTGATGTTGACTATTGGTTTGCTGTATATTGCTTTCACTGTGTTTAGGTATGGGTCTTGATGTCATGATCTTTCCAAGACTTTTAACATGAATGGATGCTGAATTTTGTCAAATCCTTTTTAGAATATAATGAAATGATCATGTAGTATTTTCTTTGAGTTTGTTTCTGTAGTGGATTACATTGATGGATCTTTGTATATTGCATGATCCCTGCATCCCTGGTATAAAGCCTACTTTATTGTGGTGAATAATCATTTTGATGTGTTCTTGGGTTGTTTCTTGAGAATTTTATTCAGTATTTTTGCATCGATATTCATAAGGGAAATTTTTATGAAGTTCTCTTTGTTGCGTCATTGTGTGGTTTTGGTATCAGTGTAACTGTTGGTTCATAGAGCCAATTGGGTTCCTTCTGTTTCTATTTTGTGGAATAATTTGAAAAGTGTTGGTATTAGCTGTTCTTTGAAGATCTGATAGAATTCTGCACTACACTCATCTGGTCCTGGGCTTTCTTTGGTTGGGAAAATTTTAATGACTGCTTCTATAACTTTAGGGGTTATGGGACTGTGTAGGTGGTTTATCTGGTCCTGATTTAACTTTGGTATATGGTATCTGTCTAGAAAATTGTCTGTTTCATCCACATTTTCCAGTTGTGTTGAGCATAGGCTTTTGTAGTAGGATCTGATGATTTTTTTGAATTTTCTTAGTTTCTGTTTTTATATCTCCCCTTTCACTTCTCATTTTGTTAATTGGGATACTGTCTCTATGCCCTCTGGTAATTTTGACTAAAGTTTTTTTCTATCTTGTTTTCCTCAAAAAAAAAAAAAAAAAAAAAAAAAAAAAAAAAACCAAAAACAAAAAACAAAAAACAAAAAAACAAAACAGGTCCTGGTTTTGTTGATTCTTTGTATAGTCTTTTGTTTTTGTTTCTACTTGGTTGATTTCAGCCATGAGTTTGATTATTTCCTGCTGTCTACTCCTCTTGGTTGTATTTGCTTCTATTTGTTCCAGAGCTTTCAGATGTTCTGTTAAACTGCTAGTATATGCTCTGCCCAGTTTCATTTGGAGGCATTCAGAGCTGTGAGTTTTCCTCTTAGCACTGCTTTCATTGTGTCCAATAGGGTTAGGTATGTTGTACCTTCATTTTCATTGAATTCTAAAAAGTCCTTAATTTCTTTATTTCTTCCTTGACCAAGTTATTATTGAGTAGGGTACTGTTCAGCTTCCATGTGTATGTGAGCTTTCTGTTGTTTTCGTTGCTATTGAAGACCAGCCTTAGTCCGTGGTGATTTGATAGGATGCATTGATTATTTCAATCTTCTTGTATCTATTATGACATGTTTTGTGACTGATTATATGGTCAATTTTGGAGAAAGTACTGTGAGGTGCTGAGAAGAAGGTATATTCTTTTGCTTTAGGATGAACTGTTCTGTTGATAATTCTTATCCATTTGATCCATTATTTCTGTTAGTTTCACTATGTCTCTGTTTAGTTTGTGTTTCCATGATCTGTCCATTGATGAGAGTGGGGTGGTGAAGTCACCCACAACTATTGTGTGAGGTGCAATGTATGCTTTGAGCTTTAGTAAAGTTTCTTTTGTAAATATGGGTGCCCTTGCATTTGGAGCATAGATGTTAAGAATTGAGAGTTCTTCTTAGTAGATTTTTTCTTTGATGAGTCTGAAGTGTCCTTTCTTATCTTTTTTGATAATATTTGGTTGAAAGTTGATTTTATTCAATATTAGAATGGCTACTCCAGCTTTTTTCTTGGGACCATTTGATTGGAAATTTGTTTTCCAGCCCTTTATTCTGAAGTAGTTTCTGTCTTTGACACTGAGGTATGTTTCCTGTATGCAGCAAAATGCTGGTTCCTGTTTATATATCCAGTCTGTTGCTCTACGTCTTTTTTATTGGGGAACTGAGTCCATTGATGTTAAGAGATAATAAGGAATAGTGATTATTGTTTCCTGTTATTTTTGATGTTATTTTTATGTTTGTGTGGCTATCTTCTTTTGGGTTTGTTAACAGAAGATTGCTTTCTTGCTTTTTTCCAAGATTCCCTCCTTGTGTTGGCATTTTCCATCGATAATCTTTTGTAGGTCTGGATTTGTGGAAAGATGTTGTGTAACTTTGATTTTGTCATGGGATATCTTGGTTTCTCCATCTATGGTAAATGAGATTTACTGGGTATAGTAGCCTGGGCTGGCACTTGTTTCTTTTAGGGTCTGTATGACATCTGTGAAGGATCTTCTGGCTTTTCTTGTCTCTGGTGAGAAGTCTGGTTCAATTCTGATAGGTCTGCCTTTATATATTACTTGACCTTTTTCTCTTATGCTTTTAAAGTTCTTTCTTTGTTTTGTGCATTTGGTGTTTTGATTAATATATGATGGGAGGAATTTCTTTTCCAATCCAATCTATTTCATGTTCTGTAGGCTTCTTGTATGTTCATGGGCATCTCTTACTTTAGGTGAGGAAAATTCTCTTCTATAATTTTGTTGAAGATATTTACTGGCCCTTTAAGTTGGGAATCTTCACTCTCTTCTATTCCTATTATCAGTAGGTTTGGTCTTCTCGTTGTGTCCTTGATTTCTTGGATATTTTGAGTTAAGATCATTTTGTACTGATTTTTACAATTGTTGTGTCAATGTTTTTGATATTGGACCCTATTTGGCCCTGATTTGGGCCTTGAGGACAAACCCCAGCCTGGCTCAAGTTTTGTAAACTGTATCAGTCACTTCTGAACTGGAGTGACTCAGCATGACCTGCTTAAGCCTGCCTTTGCCTAGCTACTGCTGGCATAGAGTAACTTTGTTGGCTCTGTCAGACACTCCATACCCTTTGTTAACTTTCCCCTCCCCCTATGTCATCTCGCCTCAGCAAAAAACTTCACCTCCTCTCTCAGCCCTTTTTAAAGAAAAAAATAGATATAATAAAATGAGTTCCTGCTTTGACAGACTCCCAGCTCAGGGTGGTTATTTTCTGGATGGCAGGAGATCTGAGCTTTGATATTCATCATCCCACTCAGCCCTGAGAGACTCTGCTGGACCAGGTTCTCTCTTTCACTCGGATCTGCCAGCAAAGAGCCCACCAGTTTTCTATGGTATCTTTTGCGCCTGACATTCTCTCTTCTATTTCTTTATTCTGTTGGTGATGCTTGCATCTATGACTCCTAATCTATTTCTTAGGTTTTCTATCTCCAGAGTTGTCTCCCTTTGTGATTTCTTTATTGTTTCTACTCCCACTTTTAGATCCTGGGTGGTTTTGTTCAATTCCTTCACCTCTTTAGTTGTATTTTCCTGTACTTCTTTAATGGATTTTTGTGTTTCCTCATTAATGGCTTTTAGCTGTTTACCTGTGTTCTCCTGTCCTTTTTCTTTTCTTTCTTCCTTTTTGTTTGTTTGTTTTTTCAGTTTTCTTTTGTCATTTTTAAAAAAGATTTATTTATTATTATAAATGAGTACACTGTAGCTGTCTTCAGATGCACCAGAAGGGGGCTTCAGATTTCATTACAGGTGGTTGTGAGCCACCATGTGGTTGCTGGGATTTGAACTCATGACCTTCCGAAGAGCAGTTGGTGCTCTTACCCGCTGAGTCATCTCACCAGCCCTCTTTTGTCATTTTTATTGGATATTTTATTTAATTATATTTCAAATGTTATCTCTTTTCCCAATTCCCCTTCGCAAGAAGCCCCCATCCCATCCTCCCTCCTCCTGCTTCTACGAGGGTGTACCCCTACCGACCCACCCACTCCTGCCTACCCACCCTCACATTCCCCTACACTAGGGCATTGAGCTTTCATGGGACCAAGGGCCTCTTCTCATATTAATGCCCGACAAGGCCATCCTCTGCTAAATATACAGCTGGAGCCATGGATCCCTTCATGTGTACTCCTTGGTTGGTGGTTTAGACCCTGAGAGCTCTGGTTGGTTGATATTGTAGTTCTTCCTATGGTATTGCAAACCCCTTCAGTTCCTTCAGTCCTTTCTCTAACTCCTCCATTGTAGGTCCAGTCATCAGTTCAATGGTTTGCTGTGAGCATCCACCTTTGTATATGTCAGGGCTTTTGCATTGCTTCTCAGGAGACAACATTATCAGGCTCCTGTCAGCATGCACTTCTTGGCATCCACAATCATGTCTACATTTGGTGACTGTATATGGGGTGGAACCCCACATGGAGCAGTCTCTGGATGGCCTCTCCTTCAGTCTCTGCTCCTTTGTCTCTGTATTTGCTCCCATGAGTATTTTGTTACCCCTTCTTAGAAGGTCTGAAGGATCCACACTTTAGCCTTCTTTCTTCTTGATCTTCATGTGGTCTATAAATTGTATCTTGGGCATTCCAAGCTTTTGGGCTAATATCCACTTATCACTGAGTGCATACATGTGTGTGTGTTATTTTGTGATTGAGTTACCTCACTCAGGGTAATATTTTCTAGTTCCATCCATTTGCCTGTAAATTTTATGAATTCATTGTTTTTAATAGCTGAGTAGTACTCCATTGTGTAAATGTACCACATTTTCTGTATTCATTCTTCAATTGAGGGACATCTGTGTTGTTTCCAGATTCTAGCTATTATAAATAAGGCTACTATCAATATAGTTGAGCATGTGTCCTTGTTATATGTTGGAGCATCTTTTGGGTATATGCCAAATGGTAATTTAGCTGGGTCTTCAGGTAGAACTATTTCCAATTTTCTGAGGAAATGCCAGATTCACAAAGTGATTGTGCCAGTTTGCAATCCATTCAGCAATGGAGAAGTGTTCCTATTTCTCTACATCTTCTCCAGCATCTTCTTTCACCTGAGTTTTTGATCTTAGCCATTCTGACTGGTGTGAGGTGGAATTTCAGGGTAGTTTTGATTTGCATTTCCCTATGACTAAGGATGTTGAACATTTCTTTACGTGCTTCTTGACCATTTGGGTTTCCTGAATTGAGAATTCTTTGTTTAGCTCTGTACTCCATTTTTAATAGGATTATTTGAATGTCTAGAGTCTAATTTCTTGTGCTCTTTGTGTATATTGGATATTATCCCTCTATCAGTTATAGGGTTGGTAAAGATCTTTTCCCAATATCTTGGTTGCCATTTTCTCCTATTGACAGTGCTCTTTGCCTTTCAGAAGCTTTGCAATTTAATGTGGTCCCATTTGTCAATTATTGATCTTAGAGCATAAGATATTGTTGTTCTGTCAGGAACTTTTCCCCAGGTTAACAGCAGACTGCTCTTCCAAAAGTTCCAAGTTCAATTCCAATTCTCCTGCATTTCTTTAGGGGAGTTATTTATGTCCTTCTTAAAGTCCTCTATCATCATCACGAGATGTGATTTTAAATCAGAGTCTTGCTTTTCTGGTATATTGGAGTATCCATGGCTTGCTATGGTGGGAGATCTGTGTTCTGATGATGCCAAATAGCCTTTGTTTCTGTTGCTTAGGTTCTTGCCTTTGCTTCTCGCCATCTGATTATCTCTGATGTTAGCTGGTCTTGTTGTCTGACTGGCTTGTCCCTTCTGTGTGTCAGTACTCCTGGGAGACCAGTTTTCTTCAAGAGGAATTTGGGTATGGAGAGCTGTGGCACAGGTTCAGCTCTGGGGTGCAGAAGGAAACCTGAAGGATCCTGTCCCTGCCTGTTCCTTGATTCCTGTGTCCTGATGGCTCTGGGTGGGTCGCTCTTGGGCCAGGAACTTGAGCATAAGTGGTGGTCTTACCTGTGTTCACAGGTGTGTTGACATTCCTGGGAGGGCAGCTCTCTCCTGGTGGTATTTGAGTATGGAGTGTTGTGGCACAGGATCAGCTCCAGGCGCAGATGGAAACTGGAAGCTAATGAGGAATTTTTAAACAATGAAAAGACAAACAGGGCTGGTGAGATGGCTCAGCAGGTAAGAGCACTGACTGCTCTTCTGAAGGTTCTGGGTTCGGATCCCAGCAACCACATAGTGGCTTACAACCACCCGTAATGAGCCCTCTTCTGGTGTGTCTGAAGACAGCTACAGTGAATTACACTGGAGTGAGCTGGGCCAGAGTGAGAGGGACTGGCAGAGGTCCCGAGTTTAACAGCAGCCACACACATGATGGCTCACGGCCATCTGTACAGCTACAGTGTACTCATACACATAAAATAAATAAAATAAATCTTTACAAAAAAGACAAACAGTAGAAAGTGCTCCAATACTCATTATTAGTATTAATATTATAAAACTACATACTCAATTAATAAAATACCAAAGTTCAAGAATATCCAAAACAAATCTGAACAACGAAATCACTGCTGATATCACCAAGGTACACTTTGATACAAAGAATAGAATTTTAAGAGTCAGATACATGCATCTATAGCTATCTGGGTTTTGAGGGGGTGTTGTGTTGTTTTGTTTTGTTTAAAAAGAGGCAAAAAATAGACAGTGTTGAGAACACAACATTTTTTTTGTTTGTTTTTTCAAGACAGGTTTTCTCTGTGTAGCCTTGGCTGTCCTGGAACTCTGTAGACCAGGCTGGCCTCGAACTCAGAAATCTGCCTCCCTCTGCCTCCCAAGTGCTGGAATTAAAGGCATACACCAACTCCGCCTGAGAACACAACATTTTAAACTATTGGTTCTGGTCAAACTGAACAGCTACATTAAAAGAATGAGCTCAGTGTCTTGTCTTTCAACATCCCCAAAATTCAATTCCAAATTGATCAAAGACCTAAACTTAAACACAGATGCCCAGAATGTGATAGAGAAGTAAGAAATATAATTGAATTTTTAGTCACACAAAAAGGGACTTTCTGAACAGGACTCAGATAGGACCAGATCAAGGAAGTAGGGATCTAGGCCAGACTGAACTCAAAACTAGATATCCCTTTTTTCCTCTATAATAACTGATATTTATTATCAGTTCTTCAAGATACAAAATGACTTAGGAGACATATCTTGGTATGACTGTGAGAGAATTTCCAGAGAATAACTGAAAAGGAAAGATTCACCTTGTAGTGGGTAGTTATTCCATGGATTTTGGGGGGTCCAGGCTGAATAGAACATGGAAAGAGGAAAAAAAAACAGTTGAGGCTCAGCATCCATCTTTTTCTGCTACCTACTTCATAGAGATTTGAACAAGTAGCCTCTGACTATTGACTGGATTCTATTGAACCATAAGTGTAAGGGGACTAATAAACCACTATATATGTTTAGACTGATCAGAATGCTTATTTTCACCTACTAGGGGACTGTTTGGGCACTATTCAGAGTAGATCAGGAAGTAGATCTGGCAACAGAAATTGGCAGTCTTACACATGTAATAACTGTATTTCAAAGATGAAGAAATAAGGGCCACAGTGGCTAGTACCAAGATCTCAAAATATTCCTGAAGCCAGACACTATATGACAAGGTTAGATTCTGTGCAAAGAGGCCCTGAAAGGGCTTGGCCTGTAGCTGAGAATATACAACCCAAGTGGCAATAGTTTACTTATAATTCTAAGACTATGGCTTATCAAATGAGAAAAAATGCAAGCAGGTATTATGGTAGCAGTGCTGGAAGACCCCAGTCTTTTGGAACTAAGATGATTCAATAATAAACTGAATAAGATAAGCTGCATAGTTTTGTTTTTGTCTTTTTGTGTCTTTCTCCTTCCTTGTTCCAGTCATTTTTTTCTTTTCTTTTTATAATCCTTTGTAGAACAGCAATGATGGGTTTATGTGTTTATATATTATTACTATGTATCTTGTTTAATTTGAAAAGGGCTCACAGTTAAGAAATTGCTCGGACTTCAAAAGAGACTTTGGACTTTTAAATAGTGTTATAAATACAAATAACTATGGGAACTTTTGAAGTTGTAATGAATGCCTTTTGCTTTATGAGATGATCATTCTTCTAGGGGCAGAAGTTTGTGGTTTGTATGTGAAATATTTACTATTGGCTCATGTAGAAAAATTGATACTCAGATGGTAGAACTTTCTTGGAAGGTTGTGAAATTATTAGAAATGGAGGCACGGTAGGGGATTGGTGTAATATAGGTGGGGTGAGGGTATGGCTTGAGATTTTATAGCCCAGTCACATTTTCTATTTTCTCTGCTTCCTGCTTTGGACACAATGTGTCTACCTGCCTCATCATCTGCTTCATTAACTTTCCCAATATATTGAACTCCTTAAATTATGAATCAAAATAAACCCTTATGTTTCCCTTGGGAGGGTATTATCTCAAGTTAATGATAACAATAACTAACTAGAGTTTAATATAAGAAGAAAGCCATAAGCTGAGGTGGCCTAAATTATTAAGGAGTATTTTTATCTAAGATATAAGGCCAGTGTGATCAGTACATAGTGGACAGAATAGAAATGGGCAGAAATATAACAAGAAAAAGAATATGCAGAACATAGTAGATCAAATTCAGGACCTTAATGCTATGCGAAGAACAATGACAAATTGTAGAAATCCTTAGGCAAGAGCAGGACATTAGGTAAGGGCAGGATATAATCATTTCTATTTTGCAATGATTGCTGAAGTTTCTGTGAAAAGAATGAGCTGTTAAAAGCAGTAATCACATAAAAAGCAAGTCAATTAGAAAGCTATTTCAACAGACAAGTAGGAAATAATTGCTAACGATAAATATAGAAAGAAGCAAATGGACCTGAGAGATATTTGGGAGGAACAGTCAATAAAGTTTCATGATGAAGTAGACACAGGCATTGAGGAAGGAAAGATTCTCTGGTTTTTAACATGAGCAAGCCATTAGCTGAAGATAACATTTTTTCAGCCAAGGTACTCTAGAAGATTCTAGTAGTCATCTTTTTGTTGTGACAAAATTCCTCATGAAACAAATTTAAAGAAGGGGGAGGAGGATATTTTGGCTTATGTTTTAAGAAGTGATACAGTTCATGGTGGCAGAAAAAGTGGCTAGTCACATTGCATCCAAAGCCATCAAGCAGAAAGTAAACATAAAGTATGGCCAGATAGTAAAACCTCAAGATCTGTGGGGCAGTGTGGGGCACTGTCTGCTCAGGTAACTTAGGCTCAGTTGAGTATTTGGCTTTGAGCCCTGGAGCCCCTGCAGGCAATTTCTACTTGGAGGGGGCAGAAGGAGCTTGGCCATAACTCCTGAGTCTTTGGTTCCTGTTTCAGTCACAACCCCTCATAGCTGCCCCTGCAGGAGATGTGTGCTCTATCAGGCAGACAATGCCCCAAACTCCCAGAGTTCTAGCTGGACCCTATCCCCAGTCATCTGACCACAAGCCAGACATGCCACGCCCCATACAATATAAGGGGTGGTTTGCCTTCTCCTCACTCTCTTGCTCTTCCTCACTCTTGCTCTTTGTCTCTGCTCTCTCTCCTCTTGCTCTCTCTCCTCTCTTTCCTGATCTTTGTTCTCTTCTCTTGCCTTTTTGCTCCCTTGCTTTCTTCTCTTTCCTTTCTCTCTCTCTCCTTTTCTCCTCTCCTTTCTCTCCTTCTCTCTACTTGACTGGCCTATTTTCTCTTTCCTACAATAAAATATCTCATTTTTACATTGCCTCCTTTTTAACTAATGTGCACCCCACCCACAGGCACCAGGGAGATAGAGCCAGGTCTCAACACCAGGCCCCCCACATTTGGTATAACAAAGATCCGCACAGAGCGACCCACATTCTCCAGTGAAACTCTACTCCTAAAAAAAGTTCTGTTGTATCAAAGTTTGTTTATTAAGCCAGTGGCTACTTGGATAAATCAAAAATTCCAAGCTTTATTTTTTAAATTTTTATTAGTTATTTATTTACATTGCAAATGTTATCCCCCTTCCCAGTTTCCACTCCGCAAACTCTCTATTTCATTGCTCTCTGCCCTTGCTTCTATGTGGGGGCTCCCCCCACCCACCCACCCACCCACTCCTGTCTTACCACCCTAACATTTCCCTATATGCTGGGGAATTGAGCCTTCACAGGACCAAGGGCCTCTCCTCCCATTGATGCCAGATGAGACCATCCTCTGCTTCATATGCAGCTGGAGCCATGGGTCCCTCTGTGTGTAATCTTTGCTTGATGGTTTAGTCCTGAGGAGCTCTGAGGGGATCCTGTTGGTTGATATTGTTGTTCTTCCTATGGGGTTGGATATCCCTTCAATTCCTTCAGTCCTTCCCCTAACTCTTCCATTACAGTCCCCATGCTCAGTCTGACTGCAAGCATCAGCATCTGTATTGGTCAGGCTCTGGCAGAGCCTCTCAGGGGACAGCTATATTAGGTTTCTGTCAGGAAGCACTTCTTGGCATCAGCAATAGTGTCTGGGTTTTGTATCTGTATATGGGGGAATCTCTGAGAGGTATAGCATGGGAGGGACTTGGGAGGAAGAGAGAAGGGGGAGGAGAAAAATAGCACAGGATGAGATGTAGGAGGAGAACTGGGAGGTGTACAGTGGCTTAGAAAATTGAGCAGAAGTGTGTAGCAATGTTGAGTGGGGAACTAGAGGTAGCCACCAAAAATGTCCCAGATGCCAGGAAAGCAAGGGGCTCCCAGGACTCAATGGGGATGGCAATAGCTGAAATACCCAACAAAGGGGAGAAAGAACATGTAGGGACTATATCCAGAGGTTAGACATGGCCCCCAGTTGAGGGAGGGGAACACCCACCTATCTCAAAACTTTTATCCAAGAAGTGCTCATGTTTAAAGGAAATGCAGGGACAAAGCGTGGAGCAGAGACTGAAGCAAATATTCTAATCTTAGGATGACAGGCTATGCCCATACCATTAGGGAGAATAGAAGAGACAGAGAGAAAACATGAGATAATGGGTTATTCTACATATAATTATCAAAGACAGTCATTTTGGTATTCAATATATAAATATTGAATCAAGATGAACAACCTACAGTAAGTGTGATATTGGCTTCCTCCTTGATCATCAATTATCCTTGATTGTAAGATCCATACTATTTCTTATCTCCATATTAAAGTCTACAAATGAATCTGATTTTCCTTCTTTTTCTTCTTGTGTAAGAAGATATATTGACCTATCTTAAAATAATAAACATTAGGTCCTCATGACATGGGCCATTGATTGCAGCCACTTGAAAGGTTGAGCCAAGAGGATTACAATTTCAAGACCAACTTCTACAACTTACTGGGACCTTTTCTCAAAATTCAACTTGAAAAGAGAGCTAGAGGGGTAGTATAATAATAAAGTGTTTCTTATCAGTACCATAACTGTTAAAAATAAAGAAATTGAAAACTTAAATAAACAGAAATAAACATTAATAACCAAAAGATACAGATGTATTGGCAATTAAGACTATTTATATGGTAACTTACAACCATCTATAACTTCACTTCCAAGTATTTCAATGTCCCCTTCTTGCCTCTTCAGGCACTGCACACACACAATACACAAGGATACAAACAGCCAAAACACTCATACACATAAGATAAAAACAAGTGCATTAAAAATAAATGAAAGAAAAAATATTTGAAAGATGACTTGTATAATAGGAATATACATGGGAAGAGCTATTTGTGGTTAGAAGCATCTTTGGACATCCTTTGAAACACACCATATGGTGAATCAGTCAAACTTTCTTCCTTGGAGATATTTTGGCAAACAAATGAAACAAAAGAAGTGGCAACAGGAGTGAACAGAATATTGAGGAAAAACCTGATTCAGCTGTATGCAAGTCCATACCAACCAGATGAGTTTTCTGTTTCCTGAGATTATTTATGCAATATGGCTAATAATACCTCCTCTGCAGCATTGTTATAAAATAAAATAATTTACTTATTGCTGAGTCCCTTTGTAATAATGTCTATTTTAAACACAGTTATAAATGCTATGGAGAAACAGAAAGACCAGAATACCAGGGCTGCAATTTTCAGTCAAAGCAGGGCCATCTAAGTAAATGATATGTGATTTGTGGTTTGGAGGAGAGGCAATGAGTCTTCAGATCTCAGAGAAAGAATCTTCTAAGCGAGCGAAGTTTCCCATCCTGTTTTTGGTATTTTCCCCATTTTATATTACACACAACATAAAATTTAGTATCAATCATTTCACATGTGCAACTTTGTCACATTAAAATCAATTGTAATATTCTATGACCATCACTACTGTCATACATAAACTCTTATTTGTAAAAATGAACTCTACTCCCACAAAATATTAACTCTCTGTGTCTCTACATTAATCCATCTACAAAGTCACCCAGTGCCTTGTGTATAATTATCCTACTTTATGGTTCTATGATTTACATGATTATAAATCACTAATATAACTATATTCATGCAATATTCACAGGTTATGACTAGCTTATTTTCCTTACCATAATATCTTCTAGTTTCTCTATATTGTAGCATTATAGCATAATTTCTTTGCTTTTTAAGATTGATTTATGCTCTGCAACACACCAATAAACAACTTTTAGCAATTCCTCAATTACATATAGTATATTTTGGAAGATCACAGGTTAATTCTAATACAATATTAGGTTTCAAATTCTTGTATCAAATATTGGTTGTAAACCCGAACTGTCTATATCCTGACTTGATTCAACTATAAGGGAATGCCCTGAAATCTTCAGAGTAAGTGAGGCAAGTTATTACAGTATCAATGGCAAGAGAACCACACAGAGTCATCCTGATCGAAATATTTTTTTTTTTCTGACCCAAGGTAGGGAGGTGATATCTTTGTCACCCATGTGTGCCAATGGCTAAAATGCTTGCAGAAGATAGGTGCATCCCCTTGTAGGGGTAGAAATGACTTCCAGAATCCACAAGGGAAGTGGCAAAGTATAGGCCATCTGGAGGAAACTATTCTTCCTACCTCTAAGAGGATATAACAATGCAGGGCAGGAACATTATAGTTGTTTTCTGTTAAGTATGGTATTTATTGGAGGGCATAGTTCTGAGTTCATTGAACCTGGGGGTGGGGAGAGATCTCTGGTCATATAGTAAGTAGAAAATCTTTATTTGATTAGCTGTGGCAGATTAGGTAATTGCTGTCCTGCATTCCTGAAGAGACATTCAAATAATTATTGGAGAGCTGTCAGCCGATGATCTGATTATGGAGTATAACAGAGCTTTTCTGGAAAGAATAAGGAATAGGGAGAAATGGAGGTGGGATAAAAACAAGTGAGCCAATAAGAGTAAGTGGGCATAAAGTTGATGTAGGTTGACAGTGACTACTCTCATTGCAAGGTCTGTTGTACCTAAACAAGCTAGGAGAAGTAACAAGGAGCTACAGAGCATCAAATGAAGGGGACAGGAGAAAATAGAGAATATAAAGAACTGTATCTGGTCCATGGTAAAAGAGATAAATATCCATTAGCAACTCTTCTATTGCCTCTAAAAGGACTTTTTCAAATGTATCAGACACAGAGCTGTCAAAGGGTGAGAGCTATTGAGAGAGATTGCATGGAATATTTTATTTGTGTGTAGAGTGAAGTTTTATAAGCTAAAGATTTAAAAGATGGAGTAGAAACATAGGTATAAGACTAATAAAGAGGAAAGATTGATCAAGACAAGAAACCAGAGTGGGAGGGAACCAATATGAATGTTTTGTGTCTTCTCTGTGTCTTTAGGCCCCATTTCAAACCAGTTAGGGTTTGCTGAGGTAAAGCAGTACTGTTCGAGGAGGACTGGATCTTAGCAGCAGTCATATCCAGTTCTTTTTTTTTTAATAGATATTTCATTTGTTTGCATTTCCAATGCAGATCCAGTTCTTTTAAATCTTGGAATATTGCAGCAGTCAAGGGGTGGAGCTGGTCCTGAAGGATGTTAGGCTTATCTGAGCTAGTGAGACAAAGGACAATTGATGCAATAAAGCTTCAGTCCAGCTCTTTTAGTTCTGAGTCCCAAAAGCAATGTCTGCAGTAGCAAGAAAAGGGGTGAGATGGATGGGCTATGGATTTTTAGTCCCCTTTTATAGGTCACCTAAATTGTTTTTAGAAGTTTTGGATATTGATCTCTTAATAAATGCTTCAAGGCTGAAGGAAGTACAATGAGGGAAGCAACAGTTAGAGTGCCTTAAATGAGGTTCCATCCAAGAGGCCATGATAAACTTAACAGTTGGGAGATACAGAGCATAAGACAGAAAATAGTAACTACAATTTTGTGGGGATCATTAAGGGACAAAGTTTTATGAAGATAGCTAAGACTAACATGAGTCAATATCACTTGAGGTTTAAAGTTAACATAAAGTTAAATGCAATTGTACAACTGACCGAAACATGTACCAGAGTTCTATAGGAGGATAAGATGACTATAATTAGCTGTTTGTTCCCATGAGACTCCTACATCAGGAAAAAGGAACTGGGAAGTTTTGTAAAAAGAAGTAGTTAAAATCAGCATCTAAGAAATGAATTTGAACAGACAGTATCTAAGTGATATTTTTTACTTTCATATATAATTTTATATATTTCTTTAAAATAGTGATAATACCAGGTATTATCTAATGAACAAAAACATTTCTCAAGTAAAATGCGATTTTTACTTAGAAACAATTTGTTAAGAAAAAAAATTAAAATTGGGACTATTACTTTACATGACCAAATCTAGTATTCAAAAACATCATAATACATATTTTGTTAACATCAATTTAAAACAAATATACAAAGTTCATCATACACTCAACCAACAGGTGAAAGATGAAAGTAGAGTCAGTGATTCAAAACTTCCATACACAGCTTACATATGACAGGGACTGAATTAACCAAAAACCAAAGCCAAAAACAAAAAAATCCCCAACTCTGCTCTTTTTGCTGATGGCCAGATCTCTAGATCACCACATTCTGAGAGCAGTAAGCTTGTTTCCAACAGTCAAAGACATCAATTAGAGAGTATGAATAATGTTTTAAATCTGTGACTTTGATAACGGAGTATCTGGCATCCTTTTTTCTATTAGGAGACAAGGTGGTTAGAGTGTGGATCCTGAAATTAGCTTTTGCTAAGAGGAAGAATTGAATGCAAGGGTGAAGGGCATGATCAACTGAACTGCCATGGGGGTCAGGTGATAGGATGAGGTACAAGTTTCCACTGTTTATAGTCAGTTCAGAAGAAAATGAGGACAGAGTAATTGTTATTTGCCTCTTTCTCATGTTTGAGGCATTTAGGATATGGGTGCAGACTTTGAGATGGGCAAGAGAACCCATCACCCTCTCATGTGCAGGGGTAAATATGAAGCAGAAATTGATGGGGTAGAAAACCAATAACTGGTTCAACTTGAGACCCATACCATGAAAGGGAGCCCACTCCTGACACTATTAATGATATTATGCCATACTTGCAGACATGAGCCCAGCATAATCATTATCAGAGATGCTTAACTCAGCAATTGATGGAAACAGGTGCCACAGCCAAATATTAGGCAGAGTTTTTGGAATACTGTGAAAGATGGGAAGGAAGGACTGTAGGAGCCAGGACACTGTAGAGTCAAGGATACAAGAAAGCCTAGAGAACAAACTGAGCTGACCCCATAGGGGCTTGCAGAGACTGAACAGCCCATCAGGGAGCCTTCATGGAACTGACCTAGGCCCTCTGCAAATATGTTACAGTTTTACAACGTGTTCTTCAAGTGGGACTGCTAAGGGAGGAACAGGGGCTATCACTGACTCTGTTGCTTGCCATTGAGACTTTTTTCAAATACTGGGCTGCCTTATGTAGACATAATAGGAGAGGATATTTCTTATGAAAACTTGAAATGCCAGGTCTGGTTGATATCCATGGAAGACCACAGCTTTTTTGAAGAGAGAGGAGGAGTGGATGGAGGCAGTACATGGTGGCAGAGGAGACTAGGAGAAGGGAGGGGAACTGTAGTTGGGATATAAAAAAGTTAAATTTTGCTTTTAGATTTTTTTGTTTTTTTTATCTTGATTCTTTTTTGTTGATTTAAGTTTTATTGCATTATGATGAAAAAAGATACATAATTTCAATTTATCTGAATTTGTTAACATTTAAAAACATTTTAAGTAAATAGAATTACATCACATTCTTCTTTCTTTTTTGTACCCCAACTCCTCCCAGAGACCCCCACCTTCAATACTTGCAACACCTTTCTTTTTTCATTTTATCATATTCTTTAAAATTTATAAAATATTTTAACAATAAAAATGAGTAGTATAAAAGTTGTTTCATATAAAACAACAATCAAATTAAGTCTTATGTAGATGCTTGCCTACAGCAATACTGAAAATACATGTTTTTCTCAATATACATTTTTAAGT
Organism: Mastomys coucha; assembly: GCF_008632895.1. NCBI lineage: Eukaryota > Metazoa > Chordata > Mammalia > Rodentia > Muridae > Mastomys > Mastomys coucha. Next base: position 11,093,760 of record NW_022196897.1, read on the forward strand.
AACTCCAAACATATTAACTGTATATTTTAAAATAAAACATCGCTACTAGTTTTCTTTTAAATTAATATAAATAAAGCCTTTTGGTTTCCTTATTTGTTTTGTTTTTAGTAGAGCTTAAAACCTTGACTCTTACTGTGGTACAAACCCAAAATAAGAACAATTTTTAGACATTGGAGTTCATTGTAATAAGGCTGTACTTCAATGACCCTCACATCACCAAAGGATTTTACCTCCATAGTAGCTGAGCTAAAAGCTGACAGTTCTGCTGTGCCGAGGAATGAATTGTAGGCATGATTTTTAGATACAGATTTCCTGCTATGGTCAAAGCTATTTGGCTTGAGTGATTGTCTTCATTCTCAGCCCACAGAGAACAGGTTACATTCATTTAAGAAATGGTATTAAGATGGTCTATCCAGGAAGTCACTCACCAACTGTTTCAATGAACAATCCTTCAGCATGGAGGGTGGCACAGACATTAGGTGAGGGTAAGAATCTGGTTCATTGGCTGTGATGAGTTTGAAAAGCATTCATCTCAGAGAAAGAGTAACTTATAAAGTCTTCTTCTTCAAACTTGATACAATAGTTACAAATGTCAAGCAAAGCCTTCAGTCTCACTCTTTGTTGTTCTCTTTCCTACAAGCCATCTCCCAAGTTAATTGTCTATGTCTCCCTCGGGTGTATAAATACTTTTGAAATATGTAAGCTGTTCTGAAAACTTCTGAAAACCATAGTATAGTGTAAAAACATCAAATAAACAATCCTACTACAGAGAGACTGATATAGGAGAAGCATGATTTCAAGACCGTTATGTGGTACACAAGACCGTTATGTTTGTACACTGTCAGGTACAAACAAGCAGAAAGTGTATATGGATTGTGCAATATAGGACCTATTTCTCCAATTACCAAATTAGAGAGACCATTGGATGACAGTCAACAAACTTCTAATTCCTCATACTTTTGAATTTCAATCAATTAGGATATGTAGGTAATATTAATTTTCATATTAAGAGATATTAAGGAAAAGTAATTGTTATTTCCTGTTATTTTTGTTGTTAGAGGTAGAATTAGGTTTGTGTGGGTTTGCTGAAAGGTTACTTTCTTGCCTCTTCTAGCATGTGGTTTTGCTACTTATGTTGGTGTTTTCCATCTATTATCCTTTGTAGGGCTGGATTTGTGGAAAGATATTGTGTAAATTTTGTTTTGTCATGGAATATCTTATTTTCTCCATCTATGGTAATAGAGAATTTTGCTGGGTATAGTAGCCTGGGCTGGCATTTGTGTTCTCTTAGGGTTTGTATGAGATCTGCCCAGGACCTTCCAGCTTTCATAATCTCTGGAGAGAAGTCTGGTGTAATTCTGATAGGCCTGCCTTTATATGTTTTTTGACCTTTTTCCCTTGCTGCTTTTAAAATTCTTTCTTTGTTTAGCGCATTTGGTGTTTTGATTATGGTATGATGGGAGGAATTTCTTTTCTGGTTCAGTCTATTTGGAGTTCTGTAGGCTACTTGTATGTTCATGGGCATATATTTCGTTAGGTTAGGGAAGTTTTCTTCTATAATTTTGTTGAAGATATTTGCTGGCCTATTACATTGGGTGTCTTCACTCTCTTCTATACCTATTGTCCTTAGGTTTGGTCTTCTCATTATGTCCTTGATTCCCTGGATGTTTTGGGTTAGGAGCTTTTTTCTTTTTACATTTTCTTTGACTGTTGAGTCAATGTTCTCTAAGGTATCTTCTGCCCCTGAGGTTTTCTCTTCTATCTTGTATTCTGTTGGTGATGCTTTCTGGGTATTATAGAATTTGCTCCAGAGTTTCCGCCCAAGTTATGCTTAGGGTACCAGCCCAGACAGACCAGAAGGGTTTAAACTTTACTAAATACAAAACAAACAAACAAACAAAAAGACTTTATGTATTTATGTTCATTTAAGAAAATACTAGTAGTGATGTGGTATTTTGAAATATACAGTTAATATGTTTGGAGTCATTTAAAATTTGTATTGAGAAAAATGTATGTATTTTCAGTATTGCTGTAGACAAGCATCTACATAAAACTGTTAAATTGATTGTTGTTTTATATCAAACAACTTTTATAATACTCATTTTTATTGTTATAATATTTTATAAATACAAAAAGCAAAAAGCTCCTAACCCAAAACATCCAGGAAATCCAGGACACAATGAGAAGACCAAACCTAAGGATAATAGGTATAGAAGAGAGTGAAGATACCCAATGTAATGGGCCAGTAAATATCTTCAACAAAATTATAGAAGAAAATTTCCCTAACCTAAAGAAAGAGATGCCCATGAACATATAAGAAGCCTACAGAACTCCAAATAGACTGGACCAGTAAAGAAATTCCTCCCGTCACATAATAATCAAACCACCAAATGCGCTAAACAAAGAAAGAATTTTAAAAGCAGTAAGGGAAAAAAGGCAAGTAACATATAAACACAGGCCTATCAGAATTATGCTAGACTTCTCACCAGAGACTATGAGAGCTAGGAGATCCTGGGCAGATGTCATACAGACCCTACAAGAACACAAATGCCAGCCCAGGCTACTATACCCAGCAAAACTCTCAATTACCATAGATAGAGAAAACAAGATATTCCATGACAAAACAAAATTTACACAATATCTCTCCACAAATCCAGCCCTACAAAGGATAATAGATAGAAAACCTCAACATAAGGAGCAAAACTACACCATAGAAGAAGCAAGAAAGTAATCTTTCAATAAATCCACATGAACCTAATTCCACCTCTTACAACAAAAACAACAGGAAGTGATAATTACCTTTTCTTAATATTTTAATATGAAAATTAAGATTACCAACATATTCTAATTGACTGAACTCCAAAAATATGAGGAATTAGAAATTTGTTGATTGCCATCCAATGGTCTCTCTAATTTGGTAATTGGAGAAATAGGTCCAATATTGTACAATCTATATACACTTTCAGCTTATTCGTGACAGTGTCTTGTTGTATCCAACATAAGGTTCTTGAAATCTTGCTTCTCCTATCTCAGGCTCTCTATTAGTAGTATTGTTTATTTCATGTTTTTACACTATACTATGGTTTTCAGAACAGCTTATATATTTCAAAAGTACTTATATACCCAAGGGAGACATAGGCAATTAACTTGGGAGGTGGCTTGTAGGAAAAAGAACAACAAAGAATAAGACTGAATGCTTTGCTTGGCATTTGTAGCTCTTGTATCAAGTTTGAAGAAGGGGACTTTATAAGTTACTCTTTCTCTAAGATGAATGCTTTTCCAAATTATCACAGCTAATGAACCAAATTCTTACCCTCAGCTAATGTCTGTGCCACAGTTGTCATTGAAACAGTTGGTGAATGACTTTATGGATAGACCATCTTAATACACACACCATTTCTTAAATGAATGTAACTCCTGATATTTTTCCTAGGTTTTGTATCTCCGGGGTTGTTTTTCTTTCTGATTTCTTTATTGTTTCTATTTCCATTTTTAGATTCTGGATGGTTTTGCTCATTTTCTTCACCTGTTTGTTTTCCTGTAGTTCTTTAAGGGATTTTTGTGTTTCCTCTTGAAGGGCTTCTAGCTGTTTACCTGTGTTCTCCTGTATTTGAGGGTGCTATTTATGTCTTTCTTAAAGTCCTGTATCATCACCATGTGAAGTGATTTTATATCTGAATCTTGCTTTTCCCGTGTAATGATGTGTCCAGGACTTGCTATGATGGGAGAATTGGGTTTAGATGATGCCAAGTAACCTTGGTTTGTGTTGTTTATTTTCTTACGCTTGCCTCCCTCCCCCATCCATCTGGTTATCTCTAGTGCTACCTGCCCTTGCTAAATCTAACTGGAGCCTGTCCTTCCTGTGATCCTGGCTGTGTCAGAACTCCTCAGAGTCAAACTGTCTCTGGGATCCTGTGATTCTGGGATCCTGTGACCCTGGGCTTGTTAGAGCACCTGGGAGTGGAGCTTCCTCTGGGTGTTGTGGAACTGGCTGTGGAGCTCGCACCCAAGGTCTGCTCAGGACACCAGGCCAGAGAGACCAGAAGGTACCCGAGCCATTCTGCTGGAGGAGTTCCTGTGTGCCTAGTCCCGCTGGTCCCAGTTACTCCTGGTGTTGGGACAGATGTTGGGTCCTCTTCACCTCTGGTCCTGAGAGTGTCAGAGCGCCTGGGAGTGGAGCTTCCTCTGGGTGTTGTGGCACTGGCTGCAGAGCTTTCGTCCAAGGTCCGCTCAGGACATCAGCCCAGAAAGACCGGTGTTGGATTTTTTTAAAGGCTTTTTCAGCATCTAATGAGATAATCGTGTGATTTTTTTCTTTCAAATTGTTTATATGATATGTTACATTTATGGATTTTAGTATATTGAAATGACCCCTGAATCCCTGGGATGAAGCCTTCTTGATTTGGGTAGATGATGCGGTCTTTTTAAAATATTTATTTTATTTATTTTATGGACATGAGTACACTGTAGCTGTCTTTAGACACACCAAAAGAGAGCATCAGATCTCATTACAGATGGTATTGAGTCAGTATGTGGTTGCTGGGAATTGAACTCAGTACCTCTGGAAGAATAATCAGTGCTCTTAATGGCTGAGCCATCTGTCCAGGCCTGGTAGATAATGTTTTTGATATGTTCCTGGATTCAGTTTCTAAATATTTTTTTGAATACTTTTGCTTCAATGTTCATAAGAAAAATTGGTCTGAAATTCTCTTTCTTTGTTGAACTCTTATGTGGTTTAGGTAACAGGGTGACTGTGGCTTCAGCTTGACAGTGTTCTTTATGATTCTATTTTATGGAATATTGGTATTAGCTCTTCTTTGAAAGTCTGGTAGAATTCTGCACTAAAACTATCTGATACTTTTAATGACTGCTTCTATTTCCTTAGAGGTTATATGGATATTTAAATAGTTTATGTGAAGTTGATTTAACTTTGGTATGTGGTAACTTTCTAGAAAATTATCCATTTTGTTCAGATTTTTCAATTTTGTGGAATACAGGCTTCTAAAGACCTAATGAACCTTTAAATTTCCTTACTTGTTTCTACGTCTTACTTTTCATTTCTGATTTTGTTTATTTGGATATTGTCTCTCTGTCCATTGATTAGTTTGGCTAAGTGGGTTTTTTTTTTTTTAGTATTTATCAAAGAAGCAGCTCTTGGTTTAATTGATTTTTTTGTATTGTTTTATGTGTTTGATTGATTTCAGTCCTGATTTTGAGTATTTCTACTCCTGTGTGCTTGTTTCCTTCCTTTCTAGAGATTTTATGTGTACTTTTAAACTTCTAGAATAAGAACTTTCTGTACTGTCTTTATGGAGGTACATAGGGCTAAGAACTTTCCTTTAACAGTGTTTTCATTGTGTTACATAAATTTGGGTATGCCATGCCTTCATCCTTATTGAATTCTATGAAGTCTTTAATTTCTTTCTTTATTTCTTCCCTGACAATGGAGAAAATTGAGTGGAAACTTGTTCTGTTTCCATGAGTGTGTAGGCTTTCTGATGTTTCTGTTATTGAAGACCATCTTTAATCCATGGTGGTCTGATAAGATGCAAGATGTTATTTCAATTTTCTTCTATCTGTTGAAGCTTGCTTTCTGACTGACTATAAGGGCAATTTTAGAGAAATATCCATAAGCTGCTAAGAATACATACTATTTTGTGTTAGGGCGGTATAATTTGTAGATGTCCTTTAGATTCACTTGATTTATAATGTCAGTTAGATTCATTATTTCCTTGTTAAGTTTTTTGGGAGATGACCTGTCAATTGGTTGGAGTGGGGTATTGAAGTCTCCCACTATTAATGGGTAAAGTTCAATGTATAGTTTAACTTTTACCGATGTTTCTCTCAAAACTTTTGGTGCTCTTATATTTGTGGCATAGATGTTCAGAATAAAGATGTCCTCAAGGTAAATTTTTCTTTGAAGAGTATGAAGTTTCCTTCCCTGTCTCTTCTTATTAATTTTAGTTGAATGTCTATTTTATTAGATCCTAGAATTACTACTCCAGATTGCTGCTTGGGTCCCTTTGCTTGGGACACTTTTTTTCCAGCCCTTTATTCTGAGGCAATGTCTACCATTATTGCTGAAGTATGCTTGTTTCATGCAGCAGAATGATAATCTTGTTTTCACATTCATTCTGTTGGCCTGTATCTTTTTATTGGGGAATTAAGTCCATTGATGTTGAGGGATATTAATGAACAGTGCTTGTTAATCATTATTATTTTGATGTTGGTGTTCTTTGTGTGTGTGTGTGTGTGTGTGTGTGTGTGTATGTGTGTGTGTGTGTATGTTCTTTTTAACTTTGGATTTGTCTTGGAATATCTTGTTTTCTACATCTATGTATCTTAAGAGTTTTACCAGGCATAGTATTCTAGATTAGCATCTGTGGCATTTTTATAGGTTGCAAGATATCAGTCCAGGTTTTTCTAGAATTTAGAGTCTCTGTTGAGAAGTTGAGTATATTTCTGACAGGTCTACCTTTGTATGTTACTTGGCCTTTTCCCCTTACAACTTTCTTTCTTTGTTTCTTTCTTTGTTTTGTAGACTTTGTGTTTTGATTATGTGGTAGGAGAATTTTCTTTTGTAGTTTAATCTAATTGGTGTTCTATAAGCTTCTTGTATATTTATAGGCATCTCTTTCTTTTTTTTTTCTTTCTTTTTTTCTTTTTAACTTTAGCCAGCACTCTTTTTATTTATTTATTTATTTATTTATTTATTTATTTATTTATTTATTATATGTAAGTACACTGTAGCTGTCTTCAGACACACCAGAAGAGGGCGTCAGATCTCATTATGGGTGGTTGTGAGCCACCATGTGGTTGCTGGGACTTGAACTCATGACCTTCCGAAGAGCAGTCAGTGCTCTTCCCCACTGAGCCATCTCACCAGCCCGGCATCTCTTTCTTTAGGAAGCTTTCTTATATAATTTTTTGGTCCTTAGAGCTGAGACTCTTCACCTTCTTGTGTTCCTAATTTCTTAGGTTATGCCTTTTCATAGTATCCCATATTTCCTGGATGTTTCATGTCAGGAATTTTTTACATTTAGCATATTCTTTGACTGATATATGAATTTCTTCTTCTGTATCTTCTGTTTTTGTATTCTGTTGTATTTTCTTATATCTGTTGGTGGTGTTTGCATCTGTTGTTCTCTCTTGCCTATGTTTTCCAACTCCAAGATTTCCTCAATTTCTGTTTTCTTTATTTGCTCTATTTTCTTTTTCATGTCTTAAACAGTTTCATTTATTTCCTTCACCTGTGTTGTATTTCCCTGTACTTATTTAGGGATTTATTTGTTTCTTCTTTAAAGACCTCTACCTGTTTTGATTGCATTTTCTTATATTTCTTCCTTTCCTCTTTAAAGTCCTGTATCACTTTTATAAGATTGGATTTATGGTCATTTTCTTCTGCTTCAGTTATGTCAAGATATCCAGGTCTTGCTGTAGTAAGATAGCTAATCTGAACCTGTTATATGGCCCTGGATTTTGTTGATTGTATTCTTTTGAAGGTCTTTAGCCATCTGGATGGCTTTAGTCGTAGACGTCCCTGTTGTAGTAGGTATGGAGAAGGGCCTTACCTCAATCATCGTGGTATGGCAGGCCTCTGATGGGTATCTGTGGACTCTAATTTTCACAGGTCTGAATCAACAGGTCTGATGAAGGCTGGCTGAAAGCTGGGAGAATAATGGGGGTCCAGTAGGGATAGCAGGCTACTAAGGGCAGCTGGGAGTACCCCAGAGGACTCATCAGGCATGGAATATGGGTGCAGGGTAGGACTCTTACCTATATGATTCTGGATCAGCAGGTCTGATAATGGTGGGCAGTTACTGCAATTCTTTATATATTTTAGATATTAATTTAGATGTAAAATTACAGAAGATATTTTCCTCATTCTATAGGGTGCTGATTTTCTCAACTGATAGTGTCCTTTGCTGTACAGAAGTGTTTTTAGCTTTATGAGAACATATTTATTAACTGTTATTCTTAATGCCTGTGTTATAGGTGTCTATTAAGAAACATAAAAATAAAAGGGGTGTTCTGTTTTTTTTTTCCCTGTGCCAATGAGTTTAGGCTTGTTCCTTACTTTATCAGGTTCAGGATGTTCAGTCTTTTTTTTTTTTTTTTTAAAGATTTATTATTTTATGTGTATGAGTACACTGTAGCTGTATAGATGGCCGTGAGCTATCATGTGTGTGGCTGCTGGGAATTGAACTCAGGACCTTCTGCCGGCCCCACTCACTCTGGCCCCGCTTGCTCTGGCATAATTCACTGTAGCTGTCTTCAGACACACCACAAGAGGGCATCCAATCTCATTATGGGTGGTTGTGAGCCACCATGTGGTTGCTGGGACCCGAACTCGTGACCTTTGGAAGAGCAGTCAGTGCTCTTACCCACTGAGCCATCTCACCAGCCCCAGGATGTTCAGTCTTAACTTGAGGTCTCTGATTCATTTATAGTTGAGATTTATTCTGGGTGATAGATATGGATATATTTTCATTTTTCTACATGCAGCTATCCAATATGAGTTGGATAGCTCATTGAAGAACTAGTCTGTTCTCTACTATAATTTTTGGCTTCTTTGTCCTTAAGTGTTTCCTTATTATGTCAGGATGTTCAATTCTAATTTATTGATAAATATTTTTGAGTTAATACTATGTTGGATTTTTTTTTGTGGTTGTTTGTGAGTTTTATTTTGATTTTTGGATTGTTACCGTAGCTGTATAATAAACTTGAAGTCTGAGATGGTATTATGGCCAGCAGTTTTTTACTCATTTATTATAAAAGATTGTCTTAATTATTCTGGATTTTGTTGAAGTTGAAGATTTTTTAAAAAAATCTTTGGAGAATTGTGTTAGAATTTATCAAAACATGGTTTCTTTGGCTCTGTATATTAGTTTTGGTATGATGGGAATTTTCACAATGTTAATATTATTCATCTATGCACAAGGCAGATCTTTCTTTTTTTATTTATTAGATATTTTCTTTATTTACATTTCAAATGTTATTCCCTTTCCTTGTTTCTCCTCTGAAAAAAACCCTATTTTCCCCTCCCCCTCCTCACCAGCCCACCCTCTCCTACTTCCTGGCCCTGGCATTCCCCTACACAGAGGCATAAAGCCTTTACAGGACCAAAGGCCTCTCCTTCCATTGATGACTAACTAGGCCATCCTCTGCTACATATGCAGCTGGAGCCATGAATCCCACTATGTGTACTCTTTGGTTTGTGGTTTAGTCTCTGGGAGCTCTAGGGGTAGTGGCTAGTTCATATTGTTCCTCCTATGGGGCTGCAAACCCCTTAGCTCCTTGGGTCCTTTCTCTAGCTCCTTCATTGGGGACCCTGTGCTCAGTCCAATGGATGGCCGTGGGCCTCCACTTCTGTATTAGTCAGGCACTGGCAGAGCCTCTCAGGAGACAGCTATATCAGGCTCCTGTCAGCAAGCACTTGTTGGCATCCACAATAGTGTCTTTGGTTTGGTGATTGTATATGGGAAGGATCCCCAGGTGAGGCAGTCTCTGGATTGTCCTTCCTTCAGTTTTTGCTCCATACTTTGTCTCTGCAACTCCTTCCATGAGTATTTTGTTCCCCCTTCTAAGAAGCAATGAAGTATGCACACTTTGGTCTTCCTTCTTGAGGTTTTTTGTGGCTTGGGGATTGTTTCTTGGGCATTCTGAGCTTCTGGGCTAATATCCACTTATCAGTAAGTGCATACCATGTGTGTTATTTTGTGATTGGGTTACCTCACTCAGGATTATATCTCCAGATCCATCCATTTGCCTAAGAATTTCATAAATTCATTGATTTTAATAGCTGAGAAGTACTCCATTGTATAAATGTATGATATTTTCTGTATCCATTACTCTGTGGAGGGACATCTGGGTCTTTTCAGCTTCTGCCTATTATAAATGAGGCTGCTATGAACATAGTGGACCATGTGTCCTCCTTACATGTTGGAGCATCTTCTGGGTATATGCCCAGGAGTGTTATTGGTGGTCCTCTGGTAGTACTATGTCCAATTTTCTGAGGAACTGCCAAACTGATTTCCAGAGTGGTTGTACCAGTTTGCAGTCCCACCCACAATGAAGGAGTGTTCCTCTTTCTCCACAACCTTGCTAGCATCTGCTGTCACCTGAGTTTTTGATCTTTGTCAATCTGACCTTTGTGAGGTAGACTCTCAGGGTTGTTTTGATTTGCATTTCCCTGATGCCTAAGAATGTTGAACATTTCTTTAGGTGCTTCTCAGTCATTCGGTATCTCTCTGTTGAGAATTCTTTGTTTAGCTCTGTACCCCATTTATTTTTAAAAATTTTTTGTGCCCCATTTTTTGATAGGGTTATTTGGTCCTCTGGAGTCTAACTTCTTGAGTTCTTTGTATATTGGATATTAGCCCTCTATCAGATATAGGATTGGTAAAGATCTTTTCCCAATCTGTTGGTTGCTGTTTTGTCCTATTGACAATGTCTTTTGCCTTACAGAAGTTTTGCAATTTTATGAGGTACCATTTGTCAATTCTTGATTTTAGAGCATAAGCTACTGGTGTTCTGTTCAGGAAAATTTCCCCTGTGCCCATGGGCTCAAGGCTCTTCCCCACTTTTTTTCCTATTAATTTCAGTGTGTCTGGTTTTATGTGGAGGCCCTTGATCCACCTGGACTTGAGCTTTGTAGAAGGAGATAAGAATGGGTCAATTTGCATTCTTCTACATGCTGACCAGTTGAGCCAGCACCATTTGTTAAAAATGCTGTCTTTTTTCCACTGGATGGATTTAGCTCCTTTGTCAAAGATCTAGTGACCATAGGTGTGTTGGTTTATTTCTGGGTCTTCAATTCAATTCCACTGGATCTACCTGCCTATACCTGTACAAATACCATGTAGCTTTTTTTTTTTTTTTAAATCACAATTGCTCTGTAGTACAGCTTGAGGTCAAGGATGGTGATACCACCAGAAGTTTTTTTATTGTTGAGAATAGTTTTCGATATCCTAGGTTTTTTGTTATTCCAGATGAATTTGCCAATTTCTCTTTCCAACTATGTGAAGAAATGAGTTGGAATTTTGATGGGGATTGCTGTGCCCCACCCCAAGCTGAGAGTGGGCTGAATCAGACCTTGCCTGTGCCACAGCCAACTAATCAACCTAGGATGGAGTCTTCTGACTTAAGTGAGATCTATTGTTCTACCAATCTGCAGCTTCCTGAAAGGAGCTACTACCTGCTGAGCTGCTGAGCCTGACTTCTGGACAAAGCAACAAGATCCTGGCATAGTTGGGGATGGATCCCCTCCCTTTATAAACTCAGACTCCTAAGTAAACATTGGGCCTTGATCAGAAATTTTGTCTTGGACTCATTCTTCTCTCACCATCCCTCTCATACAGTCCCATCTTTCCTTTAAGGAACCCAGTAACCCTTGGCCACTGATGGCTACAGATTGAATCTGTAGATTACTTTCAGCAAGATTGCCATTTTTACTATATTAATCCTGCCAATCTGTGAGCATGGGAGATCTTTCCATCTTCTGAGATCTTCTTCAATTTCTTTCTTCAGAGACTTGAAGTTCTTGTTATACAGATCTTTCACTTGCTTAGTTATAGTCACACCAAAGTATTTTATATTATTTGTGACTATTGTGAAGGGTGTTGTTTCCCTAATTTCTTTCTCAGCCTGTTTATTCTTTGTGTAGAGGAACACCACTGATTTGATTGAGTTAATTTTATATTGATCTATTTTGCTAAAGTTGTTTATCAGCTTTAGTAGTTTTCTAGTGGAATTTTTGGGGTCACTTATATATAGTATCATATCATCAGCAAATAGTAATAGTTTGACTTCTTCCTTTCCAATTTGTATCTTTTTGATCTCCTTTTGTTTACCATCTTCCCCCATCTATTAGACACTTTATAACTTGTGGTTTCTCCAGGCCACATGTTTCTGTCCTGCTTTCCTTCCACCTCCTCCTTCGTCCTCTCTCTGACCCCCTTCTTCTCTCTTTCAACTTTCATCTCCACCATCCCTTCATCTGCCCAATCACTGGCTCTAACCTTTATTTTACAAAGTAAGGTATGAAGAAGTTTTACAGGCAATCACCTAAGTACTGACTCTTTCCTTGTTTGAAGCCCCTCTCAGGAGGATGGAATCAGCCCCAAGTCTATCCACAACACTAACCTTGAGGGGGTGCATGGGATCAGTCCAAAGACTGGTTGTGAGTATTTGCATTCATATTGGCCAGGTGCTGGTAGAACCTCTCTGGGAACAGCCATACCAGGCTCCTGTCAAAAAGTGCTTCTTGGCATCTGCAATAATATAAGGGTTTCATATCTACAGGTGGGATGTATTCCTAGTGGTGGCCTTTCTGGATGGTCTTCCCTTCAGTCTCTGGTCCATTTTATGTCCATCCCTTTCCTCTGGACAGGAACATTTCTGGATTAACAATATTGAGATAGATGGGTGGCCCATTCCTCAACTGAGGGCCATGCTTGTCTATTAAAGGTGGCCTTTACAGGTTTTCTCTCCCCTTTGTGGGGTGTTTTGGCTAAAGTAATCCCTGATGTGTCCTGGGAGCTTCTCACTTCTCATGAGTCTGGGATGTCCTACTGGCAACTGGGACTTTCTAATGGCTACCCAGTTCCCCATCCCTCATAGCTAAATAATTCTGATAAATTTTCTGACATACTGTACGTCTCTCCTGTCCCTTCCAATACCTGATACTGCCCCCATTTTTCCCTCCCACTCTTTTCTCTCCCAGGATCCTCTCTAACTCTACCTCCTGTGATAATTTTGTTCCTGCTTCTATGTAGGATTGAAACATCTACACTTTGGTCTTCCTTCTTCTTAACCTCTATATGGTTTGTGGTTTGTATCAGGGGTATTCCAAGCTTTTGGAGTAATATCCACTTATCAGTGAGTGCATACCACGTGTGTTCTTTTGTGACTGGGTTCCCTCACTCAGGATTATATTTCTTAGTTCCATCCATTTGCCTGCAAATTTCATGAAGTCATTGTTCTTAATAGCTGAGAAGTACTCCATTCTGTAAATGTACCACATTTTCTGTATTCATTCTTGTGATCATCCTTCAGCTGAGGGCTGATTCTTCAGACCCTGCCTGCCACAGATAACCACACCTCTCTGCCCATCTCCTGCTAATTGTCCTGCCTCCAGAGACTGAAGAAGAAATTGCTGATTGGGCCAAGTTGCTGACGAACTTGGGGGAGGGGTTTTGCCTTACCTATACTACCTGTTTGCTTGTAACAAAGAAAATTGAATGAAAGGTGGCAGACTGAAACACAACCATGTGTTAGTCTAATTTTTACAAACTCTTCCCACAGTTCTGGTACCCCAAAATTATGTTTCAGGACCTTGAGCCCATTCCAGAAAACCCATTCGTACATGTGGCCGCTGGGCGGCTACACATTCCTCTGTTGAGGGACATCTGGATTGTTTCTGGCTTCTGGCTATTACAAATAAGGCTACTGTGAATATAGTAGAACATGTATCCCTGTTATATTTTGGAACATCTTATGGGTGTATGCCCAGGATAATGTCCTCAGAACTATTTCTAATTTTTGAGGAACTGTCCAACTATTTTCAAACTGGTTTTACCAGCTTTTAGTACCACCAGCAATATGGGAGTGTTCCTCTATCTCAACATCCTTGATAGTATCTGCTGTCAATTGAGTTTTTGATTTTAGCCATTCTGAATGGTGTGATGTGGAATTATGGGGTCTTTTTTACTTACATTTCCCTGATGACTAAAGATTTTGAACATTTTTTAAATGCTTCTCAGCCATTCAAGATTGCTTAGTTGAACATTCTTTGTTAAACTCTATACTCCAACTTTTGGCATTTGGTTCTCTTGTGTCTAACTTGTTGAATTCTTTTTATTTTTTGGATATTAGCCCTCTAGCAGATGCAGGGTTGGCAAAGATCTTTTCCTACTCTGTGGCTTGCTGTTTTGTCCTATTGGCAGTGTCCTTTGCCTTAGAGAAACATTGAAACTTATAAAGTTCCATTTGTCGATCGTTGATCTTAGAGCATTAACCATTAGTGTCTTGTTCAGGAAAAATTTCCCCTGTGCTGATTTGTTCAAGGCTTTTCCCCACTTTCAGCATATGTTTTTATTTGGACATTCTTCACCTAATTGAACTTGAGCTTTGAACAATGAAATAAGAAAAAAATCAATTAGCATTCTTGTACATGCTGACCACCAACTGAACTGGAACCATTTGTTGAATATCCTGTCTTGGGTGGTTTTGGCTTCACTATCAAACATCAAGTGAGCATAGGTGTATGAGGTTGCTTTGGAGTTGTCAAATCTATTCCATTGATCTAATTGTCTGTCTCTGTATCAATACCATGCAGTTTTTGTCACTATTGATCTGTAGTACAGCTTGAGGTCAGAAATTGTGATTCCCACAGAAGTTGTTGTTTATTATATAAGTTATAAGTTTATTGTTGAGGATAGGTTTTACTATCTTGGCTTTTTTGTTATTCCAGATGAATCTAAGAATTGTTCTTTCTATCTCTGTGAAGAACTGAGTTGCAATTTTGATCAGGATTGCATTGAATCTGTAGATTGCCTTTGGTAAAATGGCCATGTTTACTAGGTTAATCCTGTCAATCCATGAGCATGGGAGATCTTTCCATTTTCTGAGGTCTTCTTATTTTCTTTCTTCAGAGGCTTGAAGTTCTTATACAGAACTTTCACTTGCGTGGTTAAAGTCATACCAAGATATTTTATATGATCTGAAATTATTGGGAAGAATGTCATTTCCTTGATTTCTTTCTCAACCCATTTATCCTTTGAATAGAGGAAGCTTACTGATTTGTTAGATTTAATGTTATATCTAGCTACTGGGCTGAAGTAGTTTATGAGCTTTAGGATTTCTCTGGTAGAATGTTTGGGGTTGTTTATGTATACTATCAAATCATCTGCAAATAGTGTTATCTTTACTTCATCCTTCCCAATTTGAATTCCCTTGATCTCCTTTTGTTGTCTAATTGCTCTGGCTAGAAATAGGAGTACTATTTTGAATAGATGGGGGGAGAGTGGGCTGTCTTGCCTAGGCCCTGGATTTTAGTGGGATTGCTTCAGGTTTCTATTTAGTTTGATGTTGGTTATTGGTTTGGTATACATTGCTTTTATTATATTTAGGTAAGGACCTGGAATTCCAGATCTCTGCAATGATTTTAACTCATATTAAAATTACTGTTGTATTTTTTCAAAAGCTGTTTCAACATCTAATGAGATGATTATTTGTTTTTTTATGAGATTGTTTATATAGGGGAATATGTTGATGAATATCCCTATATTGAGCCATCCCTGCATCCCTGAGATGAAGCCCACTTGATCATGGCAAATGATCATTTCGCAATGTTCTTGCATTCAGTTTGTGAGAATTTTACTGAGTATTTTTAGATTGATATTTATAAGAGAAATTGTTCTGGAGTTCTTTTTGTTGGGTCTTTATATAGTTTAAGTGTCAGCATAACTATGGTTTCACAGAATGAACTGAGCAGTGTTCTTAATGTTTCTATTTGTGGATTAGTTTGAGAAGTATTGGTATTAGGTCATCTTTGAAGGTCTGGTAGAATTCTACAACAATGGCTGCTTCTACTTCCTGGGAGTGTTTGGACAGTTTATCTGACCCTTCTTTAACTTTGGTACCTGGTATCTTTCTAGAAAATCCTCCATTTCATCTACATTTTCCAGTTTTGTTTAGTATAGGCTTTTGTAGTAGGATCTGAGGCTTTTTTGAATTTCCTCATTTTCTGTTGTTATGTCTCCCTTTTCACTTCTGGTATTGTTAATTTAGATTCTGTCTCTGTGCCCTCTAGTTAGTTTTGCTATGGTTTTGTCTATTGTATTGATTTTCTCAAAGAACCAGTTCCTAGTTTGTTTTTGTTTTTTTGTTTTTTGTTTTTTTTTTTGATTCTTTGTATAGTCCTCATTTTTTTCTACTTCATTCATTTCAGCCCTGAGTTTGATTATTTCCTGCCTTCTACCCCTTTTGTGTGTATTTGCTTCATTTTGTTCTAGAGCCTTCAGGTATGCTATTAAGTTACTAATTTCTTTATGGATACACTAAGAGTTACACTCTTAGAAGCTTTCATTGTGTCTCTTATGTTTGGGTATGTTTGGCTTCATTTTCATTAAATTGTAAAATGTCTTCAATTTCTTTCATTTTTTAATTTTTATTTTTAACTTATTTTTTACACTCTGTATTCCATTCCTCGCCTCCCCATCTACCCTCTGGCTGTTCCACATCTCACACCTCCTCCTCAACACACCCATCTCCATGTGGATATCACCACCCTCCACCCCACCTGACCTTTAAACTCCCTGGGGCATCAATTCTCTTGAAAATTAGGTACATCATCTCTGAATGAACACAGATCCAGAAGTCCTCTACTGTATGTGTGTTGGGGGCCTCATATCAGCTGGTGTATGCTGTTTGTTTGGTGGCCCAGTATTAGGGAGATCTTTGGGGTCCAGATTATTCAGTTTCTTTATTTCTTCCCTGACCAAATTATCAATGAGTAGAAAGTTGTTCAGCTTCCATGTGTATGTGGGTTTTCTGTTGTCTTTCTTGTTGTTGAAGACCAGCCTTAGTCCATGGTCATCTGATAAAATTCATGGGATTATTTCAATCTTCTTGTGTCAGTTGAGGCTTATTTTATGAGTGATTATAAGGTCAGTTTTGGAGATGATACCATAATGTTCTGAGAAGAAGATATATATTTTTGTTAGGCATAAGGGAAGATGCTTGAATCTCATTTAGAAGCAGGATTAAAGAAGTAGATGGAATGAGGGTACAGAGTGGGAGAGGTGTGGGAAAAGAAACTGTGGGCAGGGCCTCAGGATCAGGTGTGGGGAGTAACAGGAGAGAGAGCCAGATAGCCATGACAATAAATGGAAATCCTCAACCACTGGGGGTGGGGAGATGGGAGCATCTCCAGGAAGAGACAGAGTCCTAGGATAAGGGAATCAGTGGGGTTGACCTTACCTGTGACTCACAGCATTAGGGAAATAGAACCTGAAGAAGCCATCTCCTGTAGCCAGGTTAGAACTTCAATGGAGTAATACAAACACTGACCAACCCACAATTCTTTTTATCCAATTTTTATCCTGTCTACAAGAAATGCAGGAATAGAGGATGGAGGAGAGGCTGAGGAAATGGCCAATCAATGACTGGCCCAACTTAAATCTATTCTGTGGGCAAGCACCAATCCCTAACACTATTGATACTCTGTTATTTCTTTTATGAGAGGCTTAATCCAGCAGCTAACTCTGACAGAGGCAAACACCACAGCCAAACAGTGGATGGAGCTTGGAGACTCTTACAGAAGAATAGAAAGAAGGATTATAGCACCTAAAGGGATAGGAAGAACAACAGAGTCAACTAACCTGGACCCTTGGGGCTCTCAAAGACTGAGTCATCAATCAAAGAGCATACACTGGTTAGACTTAGGCCTCCCTGTATATATGTAGCAGATGTCCAGCTTGACCTTCATGTGGGTCCTGAACAACTGGAATGGGGACTATCCCAAAAACTGCTGTCTGTATGTGGGATATGTTCTACCTGGACTGCCTTATCTGGCCTCACTGGGAGTGGATTCATCACAAAGACTTCATGTGTGGGGGTTGGGAGAGATACAGGGAAAGAGGGAGCACCCACTCTGAGAAGAAGAAGAGAGGGAATGGGGGAAGCATTATGAGAAGGGAAGAAAGGGAAAGGGCAATAAGTGGGATATAAAGTGAATAAGTAATAAATAAATTAATAAAATTTAAAAAATGAAAAACAAAAAACTAACAGAAAAGGTTTCTAAATACAAGTTATGAAGTCATGAAACTTAAATGGTGATAACAATGTGACATAAGGTATATAAAAGGAATGATAAATGTTTCCAATTTCTTCCCCTCACTATGTTACTGCTTTATTGAGATTTCAAAGTTCAGATATTTAATATTAATCAACTTTTAAACTCTTTCCCAAGCCTCTACTATGATACAAAGGCATGATTCTGTTGCTTTTTCTAACATGGATTTCAGTACAGATTTCAAACAGTAGTAATACTAACACATTTAAAATTATCTCTTTTCTTAAAACTAAAAAAAAATCCTTGTGAGCTTTAGGGAATGCATTCAAATCCAACCCTCACAGAACAAATGGACTGGACTCCAGAGAAGTACAACTGCCTATTCATAAAGGTGGGACCTCTTTCCCTATTCCCTGCTTTTGAGACTTACCCTGCACCAACCTTCTAAGATCATAGGCCTAAAAGTTCCAAATGACACTTTAGAAAAATGTTTTTCTCCCTAAATGGCTAAACTTTTCCTGCCCATATATATATGTATATAGTATACATATATATATAAAATATATAATTATATAACATATATTATATATATAATATATATAACATATATTATATATATAATATATATAATTCCAGTATCCTACTAGGTACAGACTTTCCTCCAAAATCTGTATCCAGGACAGCTCCTAAAGTAGCTAGCTCCAGATAGTCTTATAACCCTGGACAGCAAGTAAAACAGCCTGCTCTTCTTAGACTCGGCTAACAATACAGCTTTTTGCCCTGCTTCTATTACGACACCCTAAGGTCAGCTGGAAGTAGTCATATATGATTATGTAGCACCTTATTCATTTATTATCAACAAAAGGCTAGGATGTTGGGATTCAGACCAGGGACAAAGAACTGATGTGCATATTTTACATACCAAAGAGAACCTGGAGGCCAGGTTCCCTCAGCCCCTTCATGTTATAGGTCATGGCTAGAACACATTGCCTTCTATCCTGAACTTTCCAGATCTGGGGCCATGTGGGCTTCCTATTACCTAGAGGTTCTTCAATCTACAATCCAGGCTTATTGGCTCCTGCTCTCTCTCCTCTATCTCTCTCTCTGCATATTCTTGCTTGTGCATGCTCTTTCTCTTTTCCTCTCTCCCCCCTCTACTCTATCTTCCTCCCTATAGTGACTTTCCTGGACATATTACTTTGAGACCAGTGAACCTGCCCAAGAGTAGCTTCCCAATAAACTTGCCTTTACATACATATTTTACTTTGGCTTGAATTGGCTCACTTCATTTGTAGAGAATATCTATCACATATTATTAAGTACCTACTGAAAAATAAATGTTACCCAGTATATAAACATACATTTATATTTCAAGTGAAAATTTCCCATCTGGGCTAATTCTCTAAGAGCCAAAAATCCTCTAACAAAAACCTTAACATTAGCTATGAGAAGTGCTCTTTTCTGGTGTTCATCAGTGTTTTCAAAGAGACTCCCCAAACACTATAATAGTGTTTCTCTACTTTCCTAATGCTGTGACCTTTTAATAAAGTTCCTCATATTCTGGTGACTCCCATCATATACTTTCATTGCTACTTCATAACTGTAAATTTGATATTCTTATGAATCATAATGTATCTCTATTTTCTGATGGTCTTCGATGGCCCTGGTGAAAGGGTCATTTGACTTCCAAAGGGGTTGTGATTCACAGGTTGAGAACTACTAATGTCATTGTAATATAGATAATAAGGTTCAACAATCACTGAAGAAAGACCCAGACTCAAATAGTATGCAAGAACAAAGAGCATTTATTCTGTACAAATAACCAGGATGCAGGAGTCACCACTGTTTCAAAATGGCAACCTAGACAAAGACACTCAGACCTCTCTTTAGTAATAGAACTGCTATTCATTCTCCTCTAATGTCTAGACCACACTGAGAACTCTGCCACTCAAACGTCATGAGTTGTTTCTGAGACAACAAGCAAACACCTACAACTTAGAGCATACTCTAAGAGGTAGTAAAATCATTAGCCAAAGGTCATAAAAAGGAAACTAAGGGCTTACTATAGGGGCAAGGACAGAAGATAAAATATTGACTGAGTTTAATTTATACGAAACTTCAAGGATAACTTAGCTATGGTTTTTAATTCTCCATTGAACCTGTAGAGTTATTGACAAATGATGTTTTGCCAGATAATTACTCTTAAAGGATATGCATGTAAACATTCTTTGACGTAAACTTCTTATTCAATTTATGATGTAAACTTGTGGCCAACTTTTTGATCCCATCGAGGATCCTGGGCAGGCACTGTCTTGATCTGGTTGGATCCTTTCATCTGCATGCATTCTCACTTGCTCCCATACTTGCTTGCGTTCCTCAGGAAGTAGGTTATTTATAAGTATCATATGTACATCGTGGAAAGTTAAGCTGTAAGATTGAGTAATATCTTGAAACTCTTAAATAAAGGCAGAGGAGTTAGAGGTATCCAGTCTGCTGTCTATTTGAGAAAGTTCACTCAGCAAGAAAGGAACATGTACTCTGGCAAGGCCATCTACCCCAGCAATTTCTCTTAGAGGAATAACCAATGCTAGGTCAGGTGTCTCTGGGGGAGAAGGACTTCGGGATATGGCTGTAGCCTTAGAGCACGTGAAGGAGGGGTGAAGATAGGTGCCAATGTAGGGCATTTGAAGCTGTCACAGAAGGAGGGGAGGGGTTTGGAGAGGTCAAGCTAGTAGGATTTGGGCTATCCTGGTAAGGAGAAATTTAGACAGTCTTCCCAAATAGGGACAGGAAACTGTTCCATAGCCAGATGCTAGGAACCAAATCCAAATTGCTGTCATCCCTGTATCTGTTATCCCATCTAAATATTATGATCTCTATACTTGTATTCTCTTTGACTAGACAAAATATTGTAGAAAATGGCCAGATGAATATGGGGACTGCGCATACTGGTCTTGTTAGATACATATGCTAGGATTACGGATCAATCATTTCTTCTATCAATACTGCAAGACACTATTTTTCTACATACAAGAACCATGGGATTCCAGGTGGGAGACAGGAGTTGTTGGTAAGCTCTACCATGAAAATCATCCTAGGTCTTCAATAAGCACCATCTATATCCAGAGAAAATGTCTCAATTGCCCAACCTCTAGGTATAGGAAAAGTAGGGGAGTTAATCAAACACTCTCCCGAGGTCCTTACCTCTTTGACATCACCCCTCATAAATGGCACTAACTTGTCGTTTTGCCTTTTGCTTCAAACCTTGACCTCAGCATACCAACTCCTTAATATTACCAGGCCTAGACACTTTAAAGATTGTTAGTTACAACCCACATTCCACAAGGAACTCAAGAAGAAGGAAGAC
>NW_022196897.1:11115925-11138281 GCF_008632895.1 Mastomys coucha
ATTTAAAAAAAAAAAAAAAAGATTGTTAGTTACGTGTACCCCCTGGAACTAACTCACTATTGTCACTTACAGTGTCTCTGGTGATACTGCCAAGTAACCTTACCTCATCCTTTGTCAGCTGCCCTGACTCCAATGTTGCCGTGACTCCATACCTTACTTCTATCCCTCTCTTTGGCCTGGCAAACTGTTTTAAGACTTCCAGGACTTGTTCTGTAGGAACACTGAGCTCCCTAGACAGCTATAGAACCATAACCCCCGATATATCATCTCTGCCACAATGACTTGCAGTCCAGAACATCTCAATTCTTTGTGTCTCTAAGGCATATCATTGCCTACCCACTAGTTGGTCAGGAGTTTGCACATTGATATTCCTTTTCCCTGAACGAGGAGTCCCAGGGAAACGAGCCCCCCTGCTAATCCTAGTTGTAGATATAATAGCTGCCCAACATAAGAGGGCAGTTCAGGTTGTACCACTATTGGTTGCTACAGGAATAGCCATAGGTGTTGGTATAGGAGTTGCAGGGATAACAACTTCCATAATCCAATATAATACTTTCACTTCCTAGTTTAAAAGCGATCTTCAAGAAATGACTGAAATTGTGCTTATTATCTAGAAAAATATGGATTATTTGGCAGCCGTGGTGCTTCAGAACAGACTGGGGGCTAGATGTCCCGACAGCTAAGGAAGGTGGTCTTTGCCTGTTCCTCCAAGAAGAATGCTGTTTCTACATCAACCAATCTGAGATAGTAAGAAATAAAATCTAGGAGCTACAGTTAGACATAAAGAATTTCAGGGAACATGAGACCTCCAGTTCTGGGATTTTTGAAAATCCTATATGGAAGTGGATACTCCCTTTCATAACGCCTCTCCTAGTCATCTTCCTGGTGTTATTTTTACTCCCTGCCTCATTAATCTTGTTTCTACATTCCATCAATGTCAAATAAAAAAAACTTCTAACCAAACTATTAATCATTCCTGTTACAGGATTACCAGCTGCTGCCCACAGAAGAGCCATTGTCTATAGAGGAACCTGATATGAACATTTACCAAGTAGATCCCGATGGTGAAAGCCAGCTACACCCCAAAATTGATGACCCTAGACTAAACAGGAAGCAGTTTAAGAGACACAACATCCTCGTTCCCTTTTAACCTTTGCCTCTCCCTTCCTTTTTTTCCCCCTTCCCTTTATAATAACAAGGGAGGTATGTTCGTATCAGGACCTCCAAAACCCGTGACATCACACATGCGGGACCCACAGACCTGTTGCCAAGGCAACAGCCACCATATTCCCAGAATCCATTCGGCTCACCTCCCACCTTTATCTGTAATTACATCATCACCCATATATAAAAAAAGGCCCTCCCCCCCCCAATTTCCCTCTCTCTCTTTTCCCCTTCTTTTTTTTACTGCCATCTTGCCCTTCTCTATCCCAATAAACCTCTTACATGTGGAACTGCTTTGGCCTGGTGTGCTAAATTTAGATGTGACCCGCTATTCTAACACATCAAGTATAACCCTAAAAGTGCAGTACTGGCACATATAACTGGCCAATAATGAACAGCTCTCCAATTTGGACTTAAGATCCACTCAACAAGAGGAAAATAATGCCTGATATTGGAAATCTAGACAACTACTCAAGGATAGTGACATGGATCTTGGAGAACCTACAACCATCATTCTACAAAACCAGAATCCCACCTACTCTCTAAACTTTAGTCCTTAGACCCACATAAAAGCATCTTAACAAAAGTCAAGTAAAGTTCTCTTTGAAACAGACTTACAGACTGCTACTGTAAACCACAGCCAAGCAAAATGCAGAATTCTAGAGTCTAGTTCCAAGAAACACATCTACAACAGCACCCAAGACTCAAGAATCACTGTTGAGAAGGGAGGAGATAGAAAGATTTTAAAAGCCAGAGGACCAGAGAGTTTGCTGTAAGACTCCTAGAAATATCAGAAGTCCAAGTCTCACCAAGACTGCCTAGGTGAGAGCTGAACAATAATAGACATGTTAATGTGGCTGAGATGGATGAGGTGAGGGTAGGAGTGGAGTCCAGAAGGCCTGAACCCAAACATAAAAAACATACTAGAACTAAAGCAATGCTGACAGCAGGAAAAATGGTCTTGTACCAGGAAGAACATTCTTAATGGTCAGTCCTGAAAACAGAGAGAGAAGTAACATCATACAGACTGAGTAGGCTATATTTATGTATTTTCAACCCCCCCCTTCCACCCTGGTACACACATATGCAATAACAATTAATGAAAAAAGTTATGAATTTGAAAAACAGGATGGAGGATTTTAGTGATGAAATAGAAGGGATATATGCTATAATAATATAATCTCAAAGGATATTTTAAAGTATGAAGAAAGCAAATACTATTCTTGGTCCTTTGAAGTACTCTGAGGCAGTAGGGAACAGGACACTCATCTGAACATGCTCAATCAGCTAACTGCTGCAGTGTAGGAGTGAAAATTCTTTTTAAATTATTTTTGGGTCTGATTACAACTTTTCTATATCATTTCATTACACTTACATGGAAAAAACTCTATTTTACAATCCTAGTAAGAATTTAGGGCATGTGTTGGGTACATAAAGGTTTCTCATGGTGTCCATCTATCTGACATCAGGGTTACAACTACTAAGCACTTTGTTATTGTTAGTAAGCTTGTTCAGGAATATCCTGTGTCTGCATTTTAATAGCAACAATATTTTAAACTGTCAGAACTATAAGCTTCCCTATTTAGAAGGTGCTTAGCATATGAAATTTAAATTTTCATGTTAAAGCAGCACACTAAACAGACATTTTAGAGAAGACTCAAATAAACCCAAGCAAGGAAATTAATTCTGAATAAGTAGTAACAATTTTATTTTAACTCAACGTGCTGAAACACAAAATCTATTTCCAACAATAATACAAATAGTGGTATCTTATCATAAAATGGATTAAATAAAGATTAAATGCTAGAGGTCTGAGTCTTAAAAGTCAACCTCTTTCTGAACTAATAATTAAATAATTTTAGAAGAACTTTCTTTCCAAAAATGGACTCAATTCATCTGTAAGCAACGCTAAATTAACTAGTTATAGTATACAATAAGCTTTACTAACAGGAAAGTATTTAAAAATAAGTATTCCTTCTCAGACATAAATTTACATACAACAGAAGATACAGCTTGATTTCATTCCTAGTAAAGAAGTTTTGCATTGGAGGCACTCAGTATTTTTTTCAGCTAGAAATAGCCAACATTTATATCATTCCATGAACACTTAAGTTAGAGTTCACAATCTCTATATAAAAAGGTTTGTAAAATATTCTCATGTGTGCTGAAAGTGCTGTATTTATTTTCTGAGAACAATGAAACCCACTCGCTCATCCACTCACCTCTCTCAAGAACACAGCAAACACTTATAACCATCAAATACCAGGCATGTGCAAGACAGATTGTTTCACCTCTTCATGTAGTAAAACTGCTGAGTGAAATTTTCATAAAACTTACCAAAGTCTTTGTTGTATTTTTCTAACAATGAATAGTATCTACAATCCCATCTTTTTGTGTGTTGGTGTTACTATAGATGCAACCTACAGATCACAAATATTCATAAGCACTCTATCACTGAGCCATATCTGAAGCTCTTATCTATAATTTCATATAAAAACTTCTACTTAGAATTCATGTAAAAAGTTTTAAATGAGCAAATTAATATTTCTGAAAATTTAAACTCTCAATTAGATCAAGTTAAAAAATAAAACAATAATGTTTACAACACTTTAAAAATATTTAAAACAATTATTTTTAAAATTTAATTATCCTTGATATCCTAAAACGGCACTATTTTCATATTTCATAATGCAGAATGCTGGTTACATTTTTGAGGATTACACTGTCTTCTGGCCATCCACTGTCTTTTCAAATAAAGCACATTTAAACAAGGTACTTCAATAAATCTGAACTTTCAGCATATTTAACTAAGTTCTATTTTCATAAATTCACTTTTGAAACATATTACACACAGCCCAAGAAAATATAAACACATATATATCTCACACAAAGGACCGTATTTCATTCAAGGTTCTTCAATTATTATTTGAAGATAGTAATATAGAAAGTATTTAAGGAGGTAACATTAGCAAGCCATCTTATGACACCTTCATATTTGTGCTCCAAATATCAAAACACATTAAAAGCAAAACAATGAAAAAGGCACAAATATAGTACTTCTAAGTCTTACTCTAAAGAACAGCTTTCCAATAGATATATTTTTAAATTGTAATATTTAAAACCACTCATTGTGTTCTGAGAAAAGTGTTGTTTAGGTGGCTAAAATGTAATAGGAGCAAACTGCTAACTTAAAACAAAAAAGATTGCATTAAGCAGAAATTGTACCTATTTTGATCAAGTTGTATATAGTTTAAAAATTAGTGAATGGGGAAAATGCAATTACGCTACTCCAAGAAGAAAATAAACAGCTTTTTATCACACTCAAGAAACAAAACTACTAAAATATACATTAAAAAAAAAGAGAGAGAAAAGATTCTATGACTCTGTGAGTGTAATGGTTGGTATTGTACCATCCAAAAAGTGGGCATTTCAGCAAATGGTGATAAATATAGAGCACAGTGTTGGGAAATTTTGGTAGAAAATATGTTAGCAAAGTAAAACCAAAACTGTGTAAGAAAATTGTGAACATTATCAATAAACATTTATAATGTTTATTATACAGCATTACTACTGCTTTCACCATGGTTAGAAATGTAGACCAAACCAATGAATCAATTTACAATGTGTTGCACATAGACGTCAGTGTTTTTATGACTTATGACAATATATTCCACCTGCTGAGTGGAATCTTTGCTTTTTGTTAGACCATGAACATATCTTGTATTAAAAGTGTGTTTGTGTGTGTGTGTGTTTAAAAGTTTACACTGTTAATGTAACAGAGTTTTTATTATGATGAAATTAAGGGAATAAACTTTTGTTCATAATTCTCTTATATAGGGTGAAGCCCACTGTCAGTTGAAAAATTTTCTTCTATCCCAAATAATTCTTACTATTTTAACACAACAAAGAATCAAAACTAAAATATCTAAAAATGCAATCTTTGCTTGTTTCCTCTTGATAACTAATATTTATTTGACAGTATTTTCTCCATGTATTTTAAGAGTGTTTCAGTTAAGAGCTAAAAAGCTGTAGTTAAAAAGTCTATTTTAAAACAATATGCTTACTTTTTTCTCAAATTTTATAATAAATTACACAAATTTTAATACAGGGAATAAAGCTATATATGCAAATACAGGCACATACACCTGTCTTTCCAGTATCACGCTCCGTCTTCATGAAGAGAGCACATCATCAGTGCTTCAGTCACTATGATCTGACACTGACCACTCCTGCTTTTCTAGAACAATGCATCACAACAGATCTCACAACTATTAAACACAAAACATTTGTATATTTAAAGCTAAACTTTAATGAAAAACGAAACAAAACAAAACATAAAAAACCTGGCTCACTAAAAAACAGTTGGTAACATTTATCCTATTCACATTATGCAAAATTTCTATAATCTGCCAAGTTAGTAACTGAGTCACAAAGGAGAAAATAAGTTTCCTAGTGTGGCTACACACATTCTCAGAGGGTTTTCTGCTTTCCCACACATCTTGCACAGGCAAATATTATCTGTTAATTGATTTGAAAAGAAGCAGACTATACAGGACTCATTTGATAGGTGCCTTCCCCAAATGTAATAAAACTGTAATAAACTCAATGAAAAATATTTGAAATCCAAGTCAATGTATCTAAAATAAAGCATAATTTTATCTATTATCATGAATATCCAAGTTGGCTCCATGTGTCATAAAAACTTCTTCTAAATGTTAAAACATAATTAAAATCTTATTAATCCACACAAAAGGAAAATATATATGTACCATTTATCATAGAAAATTTCCACATTAAAAGTGCACATACATCTTTCTTAATTGGCCCACTCACTCATTACATGTACTTGTTCATCCTGACTTTAACATCTATTGAATTTTTCTTTCAAATGTAAGTCATTATAAATTTAAAACATTAACAAAAACCATGCTTTCTTTTTATTGAAATCTTAACTTTATATTTTTCAATCTTTACAAATGTGCATAAACCCAGTTTCTTGAACAGTTAATATACAGACAAACACTATAAATATTACTAAAATTTTAGGCCAATTCATTGCTTATCTGCCCCTTGAAAAATAATTTAAATCAGAGCAGTGTATGGCCATCACTTACCTGGATGGTAACAGACTCTTTAGTGTCTATACAACTGATATTGGAGGTGCCTCTAGCAATCTCCAAATCCAATAGAACCTAGTTTTATACTTGGAGATCATATAGAACAAAGCCTATAAAATTCTTTTGTTCCTAAAATAATGGAAGATCCTTTAAACTCAGTATCATCAGTTATCAATATTACTGCATTGTGGAGCTAGTGCAATCCTGCATAGCCTTGGCAAACTGACAAGGCACAATAAAAAACAAATTAAACTATTATATGAACAAGAGAAGTCACTGAAGACAATTTAAGGCCTTGAAGTGAATTAATCAGTCAGATTTAAAGCTGAAGTATAAACCATAAATTATCCATGTAAAAGCAAGCAATATGCCTTTCCAGCTTCTGTTCTGTGGACAAGAGACAGAAACAACTGTTGCTTATGGTTTGTATTGGAATTCTTCGGGACCTGGGGGAGTAAAGGCAAATAAATTTCCTATTGTCCATGGAAGACTCAAGACTGCTTTAACCTTTTGCGTGGAATACCAAACTGTGGACACTGTGAAGACGCTAGGGCTCGGAAGGCTTCTGCCACTAAATGAGGATGAGACTGAATCATGGACTTCCACCCGGATGTTTCCATTATGTCAGTTGCTTGGCTGAAAAACAAGATTAAATGAAGTTACTGAAAAGATATTTTACAAATGCTTTCCTGAGTTATCATTTTTTGGTTTTGTTTTGTTTAACTTGAACATTTTGAAATTTTAGATACCATATCCTATTAGCATTTTCTGGCAAACCTGAACAGGTTTTCTCTGCAAGTTTGAACATTAAGACGTGTCATCATCCGCATAGCTCTCCACTGATGGCTAGTTGTTTCTGTCCAAGGACCCAATCATCTCTTTTTCCCTTCTCATGCATACCTCGTACAGGTTTTCTCCAGAGTTCCAACTTTCCACTTAACACTCTTCTCTTTTTACCATACTGTGCATTCGATTTCATCCACTTGTCACATTTCCAATAATCACTGCTGATTAAGTCAAATCTCAGTGCTTCCCTGTAGTCAATTGCTCTTTTCATCTGAATGAGTCTTAAGTCTCATGAATTCAGCACTGTCACATGAAAACTCATCACCTTTCTCCTTAAGTCTCAAATTTTTTGTCCTTAATTTTGGCTGAAGCTTTCACTGCTGTCTAGTGATTCAAGTTAAACATCCAAGAGCCATTCTAGAGACAGTCTTCTGATTAAGCATGAGAGTCTCATTTTAATTCTAAATGTCATCAAGCATCCATAAAATAATCTTCATAATCTCACAATTGGTTTATTAACACATTCTCCTGATTCATGTTAAATCTTCTATACTGTTTCTCTTATTGCAGCTTCCATAATGCTCTGACAGAAATATGACTCTATTATGTTTTATTCCATTTTCTTTCCTTATATTTATGTTTTAATGTCATTCCATTCTTTTTATAGCTTTGCATTCCCACTTCTACCCTCCAGTTTCTCCTTTACTATAATGTGTCCTGTATGTACAACATACTCTCCATGAGCAATCAGAATAACTGAAAATGCAACACATTAATTTCTTTCCCTTCCTTTTCTTCTGTACCTTCCACTTATCTGAATTTAACCTGTTTTTCAAATACCAACATTCTTCCAATCTTTTTGTACCTCTTATTCAACTTGCTAAATGTTTAGAATGGAATCAACAATGCTAAGAATGGAAGCTTTATTGTGTCCCATCAGAGGCAGTCAGTGTTACTGGAGATTCATTATTCTTGACTTCACTGTCAAAAGTCCTAATGTTATGTGGTTTGGGGGAACTGACCTTTGCTCATTTTCTCTAGCTTTTCCACATTATCAACTTACTTCACACATTCTTTACTCTGGTTTTCTGTAATATAAATAAAACTAAGTTCCATACTTTATTTCAATTACTTGTTTAATCAATCTGCTATATACCATAAACTACCTGTATAGAGGGGAAATATCTGTTATGCTTGCAACTATATTTTCTGTTCTACTGATATGTAATCCTCACTATTTGAGAAGCTAGGGCAAGAAGAGTTAAGTCTGAATCTATCCTAAACAAAATGTAATAAGATCTTGACTCAAAATTAAATTTCAAAAAGGGTTAAGACTTAGGTAGCTCTGTGGTAGAATCCTTGTATACCATGTGCAAGACCTCATGTTCAATCAACAAGCATTATGAAACCCAACAAAAATTTTAAAGATTTCCAAGGCAAGTCTTGAGGATTTAGCCTTCTTTAACATGTTCTGAAAACAAGAGGCTAAACTTCTAGCAACCTTTATAATGCTTGTACTCAGCTATATACTACGTGTGTGATGTGCATGTGTACCTGTTTAATAAATTAAGAGCATCCATCCTGCCAGGTAGTGGGGACTCACACCTCTAGAGGTAGAGGCAGAGGCAGGTGGATCTTCGTGAGTTTGAAGACAGCCTGGTCTATAGAGCTAGTTCCATGATATCCAAGGTTACACAAAGAAACCCTATAATAGAAAACAAACCAACAAACAACAACACAAAAGCATCCATCTCAGTTTGCATGAAAAGCCAAACTTCAAGATATCCACTCAAAGGAGTAAAATTACTATTTCTAAAATAGTTGGTAGTTGGCTTTATCGGCAGCCACAATTATTTTTCATGAGCAAATGGATATATATCTTACTTGTTGTTCCAGTTTTTCCCATCCTTACACCCAAGTTGTCGAAGAACACTGCACCTGTATTGAATGAAGATTTAGACAGGGTTTAAGAAAATCCCAGTGAAAACATGTCCAATGTGGCATGTCCAGTGAAATGCAAATATAGCTTACCTATTAATAAAGTCTATTGCCTGGGCTTTCAACTGTTCTGCACTGTGCAAATCTGCAAGGACAAGGGTATCAGCAACATTTTCTACTGAGAGGTTACTACACAAAGCTTCTTCACACATGACCTTCAGCCGTTCCAGTGCATACTACCCAAAAGAAAACACAATTATTAAACATTTATCCCCCTTATTTAACGTATAAGTATATATTTGTAACATAGTAGGTAAAGCATAGAAAAAAATTTTTGAATTAATGTTATTTTCAATCAATAAATTGTTGGTTTAGTTTATGAAGAAAATGTAAATGAATGCATTCAGGAGAAATACTAATTTACTTTAGAAACTTGTCTTAGATGCAAAATATGGCAAATTTTAAAGTATAATTTATGCAAGACATCTATCTTAATAATAAGTTATACTAAAGAATATGTTGTCAGATAAACAGTTTGCTCAGTTCTTTTCTTCTCAAAGCAAAGAATTTATCTGAGAGACAATTTAAACTATATTTTGTTTAGTAAAAGAAAACAAAGTAATGAGCACATTACAAAGAGCGAACTGAGTGAAACTGCCCTTAAGTAGGGGAAGCATAACAGCCGTCTGGTAGACTTTGCATAATGGATATTTAAGATGTTTACAGTCTTTTTCTTGTGACATCATTTTCAAATGTCTCTTTCTGGGTAGCACCTTTATTTCATTTCATCCTTCTGTATGCTATCTGTAGCCATAGTGCCCTTTTTAAAACTTTGCTGCTTATTAGATCTTCACTGGTGGGCATATTCACCATTGTGAAAAGTGTCTTAATAACTCAATTTCTAAGTTGGTAGAAAGAACCCAAGCTTAGCTTTAAAGATGTTGAACCACAAAAAGGCATTCATTCCATTCTCAGGAGATAATAGCATAGTTACCACGCTGCCTTAGCTTGCTCCCTGGCTACTTAAGCGTGAAAGCACCTAACTGTACAAGTAGTGACTGACTAAAACCCATTTGTCCTTCTTGTTCAAATGTGCTGCCAGTTACCACCTTTAACAATTCATTTTCTTTTCTACTACTTTACACTTAGTATGTAGCACACTGTATTCCTTTTGCCACTATTCAAACTGAAGAATGATTTAACTGAAAGCTAAATAAATACTGTAACTACTAATTTTTTAGTTATTAGTGTAAAGCTGCATTAGTAGGTTTGTTGAGGTTTAATGACAGAAAATAAATAACACCCACTTAAAATTTTTACCTTGATGATTTAATGCAACCATGAACTCATCATCTAAAAGAATGAATATACCCATTGAAATTTATCTTTCCACTCAATTCCAAGTAGTTTCTTTGCTACTGAGATGTGCAGCTGAGAAATGATCTTGTATTTTCTGAAGCTAGTTTTACAAATGTAATTACACAATATGTACTTACCATCTAGTTACATCTATTCAGTGTAATTATTTTCAGGCTTGTGCACATCATTGATTATAGTTCAGCCCCTTCTTACTGCTAGGTAGTAGGTCCTTAAATATGAACATCTTTCTTTTACTCACTCAACTATACATATTTATATATGTGTGTATATAAATGTATATATGTACATACATGTGTGTGTGCCAGATACCTACTATAACAATTCATTTTCTTTTCTAATACTTCATACTTAGCATTTACTACTGAATATTTACTTTGCCAATATTCAGTCTTGAAAAACAATCCATAAAAGCTGAGTAAATGTTAATAATCAATATTTCTGCAGCTAGATAGATACACATATATACATATATTTACCCACTGATGAACATTTATTCCTAGCTCTTAACTACTATAGTTATAAATACTCATATAAATCCTAAATTGGAACAGGTATGTGTTTTTAGTGGGTGGTACAGGGGTTAAAAGTCTCAAAGTAAACACAATGGAATGCATTGCAAGTTTTTATTTGACTTCAAAAGAAACTTTAATTTTCTAAAGTGGTTGTACCATTCCATGTTTCTACCAACAGTGTCTGAGAATCCCAATGCTTCCAGATCTTTGTCAAGTCTTATATATAGACTTTGATTTTAGCCATTATAATGGGTGTGTAGATATACATACACCATGATGGTTTTAATCTCTACTTCTTTAATGATTCTTATCATTTTTATTTAATGAACTTTATTAGTTTATTTGGGAATTATTTATTTAAACTTTATCTACTCTTTTTTCCCCCCTGAGCATTAAATGGTATTTACATAGTTAGAATATAAAACTGCTAAGTGTAAGTATGATAAATATGTTTTTAGGATACTCAGAAAGTCCAAAACTTTTCTGATATTTTTGCATTTCTCTGTGTTCAAAAAGACAGAACATATTTACAATAGAATATAACAAAATTATTAAATTTTCCTTTCTATGCTATCATATTAAAAAAATCTATAAAGAGAAGAATATAAAGCATGTTGTTTCTAAGGAAAAGACACAAAGGTTGTGCAGTGTACTATAAGTTTTAATAACATTTTATATGCATCTATATGTTGCATTTATCTTAGAAATTATTAAGCTTATGGCTTAATCTTCCATGGAAAATTCCAGGTCCCTCATACTTTCCTATCATATTGATATTTTAAACCATTTTATTTCTATAGTAGTCTACTTTATGCTATTTTATAAAACTCTCCAGGCTATCTAACAAGTAGTACAAATTAAGTTATAACAAAAATTAATTTTAGTTCTTTATGTATAATAGTTTCCAATAAATGGTAAGTTGAAGGAATTTTGTTTCTGTTTTTTTATTTTGTCCTGTAAAAACAGCATTACTTACTTTGTCTGCAGCTGCCAACAAGTTGTCAGCCATTTTATCAAGATTTGGTGCTTTTCCTGTGTAAACAAATCTCATCATTTCTTTAAAAACCTCAGGGTCTAAATCATTTATTTCCACTCGATTCTATTATTGAAAAGAACACACACACAAAAAAAATGGGAACAAGTATATATGTAACTCCACATGAATCTTTGATGGTAATTAAAAAACATAACATTCTCACACTCTATTTTAAAATTGAGGTTAAGTAAGTCTGTCATAAGTTAATCATCCAAACTATAATATAGGCTATTTTAAAAACAAAAGCATATACTGCCTAAGAGATATGACTAGCCAGAAAGTACATGCATGGATAGTGAAACCAGAGTAAGTATTACTATGTGGAAAGCCTTTTTCATTATTAAAAAAAGACAAATAAAATACTATAGTTCAAATAAAATACATCTGTGTAAATTTCTGAACACAGTTTCAGAAAAGTTACTGGCTTTCCCTGAGTATCTAATATAGTATCTAAATCTTATATCCGCAAACTCTATTAACAGTTTTTAAGTGAAAGAAAAGTCTACAAATACTTGTAATGAGAGCTCACTAGCTGAGAAAACTTGCTTTTGTAAAATCCCTGGTGATATTATTTACTAGTCACGCTAGATACCCTTACTTAAGCCATACTCCAATTCAAATAAGACCAGTTGCTTTTATATTTCTGTATCCTTATAGCCAATTCTCTTTTAAGGTAAAGGAGGCAGGAAATGTCAACATTTCAGAAACCCGTCTTGGGTCATTTTGTGAAGTCAAGATGTTAGGAACATACATGACATAATTTTGTATAAGTTTAAAAACTATTTAGTGTAACTTTTTATGTGGTGTTTAAGTTTGCTACCAGGCAGCTCAGATAGAGCTAGGAAGGAAGAGCTCAGAACGAAGCCCTAGGCAGGCTGCCTGGTGGTTCAGGTAAGAGCATAACCCAAGACAAGTCTTGCTATGCTGATGGACTAAAAGGGAGGTGGTGCTGATTTGCTGATGAGCCAATTGCCAGCTGTGAGCCCTCATAGAGCAAAGCTACTACATAATGAACTGATACTAAAATTGGAACTTTGGAAATCGTTCCTAGGATCCTAGTGATCTAAATATAGTGATCTAATATAGTATCTAAATCTTATATCCACCTTACTAGATTTGGTTTGAAGTGTATTTTCTCAGATACTAGATTTCCTGGTGCTATAAACTTGGTCAAAAGTCCACGACTGAAAAGATCATAAGCTTTCTGTTTCAGCCCGGATGTTAAGCTTTTTTCTAAATATTTACATATTTGATTTGTGATATTTATACATGTTACTCATGGGTTGGATAACTAGGATAAACTTGGTCTTTTCTTAAACCATTTTATTGTCTATGTCTTCCATGAACTGAAGTTTATTTAGGTTTTGAAATTTCCCAGAGGCTCACAAACACAGAATTTCCACAGGAAACTGAATTAACTGCCTATATTCTATCTTACCACAATGGAAGAAAGGAAGAAATGAACAGCAAAAGTACAAAAACTACAGAGGTGGATGCTCGCAGTGATCCATTGGACTGAGCTCCGGGTCCCCGACAGAGGAGTTGGAGAAGGGACTGAAGGACCTGAGGGGGTTTGCCACCCTGTGGGGGGAGCAAGAGTGTCAACTGGCCAGGCCCCCAGAGCTCATAGGGACTGGATCACCAACCAAAGAGTACACAGGGAGGGACCCATGGCTCTGGCCATGTATGTAGCAGAGGATGGATGGCTTTGTTAATTAACATCAGTGGGAGGAGTGGCCCTTGGTCCTGTGGGAATCCGATGCCCCAGTGTAAGGGAATGCCAGGGTGGGAAGGTGGGAGTAGGTGGGTGGGGGAGCACCCTCATAAAGGCAGGGGGAGGGGGTATGGGATAGAGGGTTTCTGGGGAGTGGAGACTTGGAAAGGGGATAACATTTGAAATGTAAATAAAGAAAATTTCCAATAAGAGAAAAAGAAAAAAAGAAACATCTGAAAACAAACAAACAAATACAGAAAACATATAAACTCAGAGAGAGTAAATAATACACCTCAGAATAATAAACAAGTCATTGAAGCAATAAAAAAATATAAAAATTCCTGTAATGAACAAAAATAAAAATGTAATATATCAAGACTTAGGTGATACAATGAAAGAAGTTCTAAGAATGAAATTCAT
Source organism: Mastomys coucha (assembly GCF_008632895.1). NCBI lineage: Eukaryota > Metazoa > Chordata > Mammalia > Rodentia > Muridae > Mastomys > Mastomys coucha. Next base: position 11,129,993 of record NW_022196897.1, read on the forward strand.
AGCTTTCAATGCCTACAGGGGTTGTGGGTGGGAGAAATATGCAAAAGTCCTATCCTGGTACCCACATCCTGATTTATGTCTATTCTAGTGAATCCCTCTGAAAACAAAGCTGAACAAATTTAGAAAACTGAAATAATTCTGTGTATCAAATCTGACCAAATGGAATAAAATTTAAGAACTCCAAATGAATCTCTCATAATTATAAAACTCGTGGAGATGAAATAACACAATCCTGAATTATAAATAGCAAAGAAATCGAAAAAAGATCTTTAAAAAATACATGGGATTAACTGAAAATATAAATACAACAAAACCTCTGAGACCCATTGTAAACAGTTTGAAAAGGAAATCTTATACCTCTAAGTTCCTACATTAAAAATTCACAAAGAGGGGCTCAGGTTCCTTCTGGTCTCTCTGGGCTAGTGTCCTGAGCAGACCTTGAGCACAAGCTCTGCAGCCAGTCCCACAACACCCAGAGGAAGCTCCACTCCCAGGCGCTCTGACACTCTCAGGATCAGAGGTGAGGAGGACCCAACATCTGTCCCAACACAGGGAGTAACTGGGACCAGCGGGACGAGGCACACAGGAACTCTGCCAGCAGAGTGGCTCCAGTTCCTTCTGGTCTCTCTGGGCTGGTGTACTGAGCAGACCTTGGGCCCATTTAAAATATGTTTTTAAATGTTAGCAAATTCAGATAAATTGAAATCATGTAACTTTTGTCATCATAATGCAATAAAAGTTAAAAAAAAAAGAAAACAAAAAAAATTCACAAAGAGTAGAAATAATTAACTACTTCAGTAAAGTGGCGCAATAAAAAAAAATCAACTTAAAAACTCAGAAGCCTTTCTTTCTATATACCAACAAAAAACATGCTGAGAAAGATGATTAATATGCACCCACTTACACAGCCTTAGAGAAAAGAAAGTCTCCCAGGAATAACACATCCAAGCAGGTAAAAAGCTCCTACAATGAAAACTTGAAGTCCCTAAAGAAACTGACTGAAAAAGCCACTGGATGATAGAAAGACCTCCCATGCTCAGGGGTTGTCAGAATTCATACTGAGAAAATGACCATTCGGCCAAAAGTAATTTACAGAATTAATGTAATCCCTATCAAAATGTCCACATTCTTTACAGGCAGAAACGTTTTTAAAAACTATAAAATATATATAAAACCATAAAAGACATTCTAACAAAAGAAAATACTATCAAAGGGATTATAATTTCAGATATCGATATACTACAGTACCATGGTTATAAAAACAATGTAATACTAGAAGGAAAAAAAGGTATTTAGACCAATGTGACTAAACAGGAAGCCCAAATGTACGTTCACGTAACTATAACCATCTGATATTTGGTAAAGATGGCAAAAGCATGCACTGGAGTAATGACTGCATCTTTAAGAAATGGTGTTGAGAAAACTGGAGGTTCACATAAAGAATGAACTTTATACCTATGTTACTACCCTTTACAAAATATAGCTCCAAATGATGCAAAGACCTCAATTTGAAATGTTAAAAGCTGTGAACCATAGAAAAAAACAGGGGTACATGATATAGGAATAGGAAATGACTTTCTGAATAGGACTCAAATTTGCCCAAGAATTAACACTAACAAGGAGAAATGGGAATTCATAAAAAGCTTCTTTCTACACAGTAAAAGAAACAATCTAGTGAGCATCCAAATCTAAAAAGACAAACACCACATGCTATCACTTTTCTGTAGTTCCTAGCTACAAATTTCTAGTTCATTAGCTGGATTATCCTTATAAAGCTCAGATGGAAAAGGAGACCATGGTGGCTAGGGCTCCATAGAATAAACTAGCAGGATACAAAAATCCATATACTAAGCATACGAAACCTCCATTACAGTTGCTGGTCAATTCTCAAAGCAATGCAGACTATTGTTGTTGTTGTCCTTGGATGCCTCTAAGAATCTGAAGGCAAGTCCCTATTGCTGAAGTCACCATGCTGTTTGGACATGGACGTAGAAGAATTAAGCTTCTTGAAACCTTGGATCCTCCTTCCTGAAGACAAGCCTTCTCAGAAATCAAAGATGCTATATAAGTTGAAAAGGGGGAGCTGGGCAGTGGTGGCCCACGCCTTTAATCCCAGCACTTGAGAGGCAGAGGCAGGCAGATTTCTGAGTTCAAGGCCAGCCTGGTCTACAGAGTGAGTTCCAGGACAGCCAGGACTATACAGAGAAACCCTGTCTCAAGAAACAACAACAACAACAACAACAACAACAACAACAACACACACACACACACACACACACACACACACAAAAACCAACAAAAACCCCCCAAACAAAAATCCAAATAAATAAACAAATAAATAGGCAGGAAGCAAACAAAACAAAAAGCAACAAAAACAAACAAACAAACAAAAATCCTACCTAGCTATAATATATAAAACCACAGCAATGACCAGCAGGACAAGTGAAATGGTGGTACTTACATTCTAGGAGTAGCTAATAGCCACCTAGATAGACTTAGGACTTACTCAATAAGAAGGAATTCATGCCTCATACTGAAAATTAGCTAATTGCTCATGTCTGGTGAGGCCATGCAACCTAGGAGAGACCCTACTGTTGTCACTTTCCAAAACAATATTTTATACTCACATATAAGTGTGCTCTCACCCCTCACGTAAGGAGCTTCTTTTTGCAGTAAGGAGACCATTACAGAAAGCCACAACTGAAAACAATGCAGAGAACTTACTGTGGTGTGCCTAGCCCCAATCGATGACACCAATCCTTACACCTCCAAAAACACCACAGAAGTAGGGGTAAGAATAATTACAAGACCTCAAAGACCAGGCAGGTAGTCTTCTGGAAGACTGAATCTTCTTTATATGAGAGGGAAGTTCCACCAACGAAATTTCAAGGATATGGTTGACTCAAGAAGAGAAATCTTAAAAAAACACAAAAAAGCAAAAAAACAAAACAACAACAACAACAAAACCTTAAAAATGCACCTTAAGGCTTTGGAAGAAAATTAAAGAATATAACTGATGCCTCTAAGAAGTCTTGGATATATTCAAAAAAACAATGCACGGAATAGAAGGAACAAAGGTAACTGCAAAAGGAATTGATACTCTATTTATTGAAACAGAAAATTATACCTATACCCTATTTATTGAAACAGAAAATTACCTATACCCTATTTACTGAAACAGAAAATCACACCTATAGAAATAGGTGTATGCCTTTAGAACCTCAAACAGACATGATAAGAAAAGAACATCTCCATGACAATTTAGTGAAGTAAAAAAATACAAAGTAAGGGAGCTATAAAGATGGGTTCAAAATTTAAAAGCACTGGCTACTAGTCCAGAACACTTGGTTCAATTTCCAATACTCAAAATTGTGCCTCATAGCCACCTGGAACTTCAGTTACAGGAGATCCAATGGCCAAACCTCCATAGGCACCAAGTATGCATGTCGTACACAAACACATTCAGACAAAATAACCAATTTCAGAAATCAGACGATAATCTTAAAAGTTTTAACAGAAAACCAGCACCACCACCACAAAGGCAAGAAGGTCATAAGAACAAGAGATATACATCCACAACCTTAAAATTCAGAGGCATTAAAACACAGCCTTTCACACTCTGAAAAACAATAAAAAACAACAAAGAGTGCTACCATCTAGCAAGGCTATCTTTTAAAACTGGACAAATAGGGGCATTTCAAGAAAATTGCAGATTAATACAACTTACTACAAGTAAACTGGCCTCGTCCACAAGAAGACTTGCACTCCATGAAGGGATGAGCTGAACAACGAAGAAATGGGCAAAAATCAACTATGACCAATACTCACTCTCACTCTCTCTCTCTCTCTCTCTCTCTTTCTCCCTCTCTCTCTCCCTCTCTCTCTCTCCACACACACACACACACACACGTTGGGGGGGCAGGGGAGGAGAGAGACAATGAATAAACAAACTTGCTGGATCCTATTACATACTATACAAATTATACGGCTTTGTGATTAACTCCTAGTCACTAATAAAGCATACATGTCACATTAAGGGGGAAAAAGAACTTCCTGTTGGAATCCTTTAACCAAGAGGGAGTCTAAATTTGAATTATCTCTACTTCATGTCCCTTCTATCTTCTGTCCTTTCTGTTGTATGAGTCTCAATTTATGCCTCCTGCAGGTTGTCTTGTGAATTTGTTTGTCCCGGTGGACCCTGCCCTGTGTGTGTGTGTGTGTGTGTGTGTGTGTGTGTGTGTACTCGTGCATGTTTGTCTGTCCATTGTGTGTATCTCTGTGTTTGAGTGGTTTCTGTCTGTTGTTCTGTATGATGGTGTGAATATGTCTTACTATCCTTCCATGACTGCTTCTAAGAATCTCCCTGCCTACTAGAAAGGAGGAGTGTGGTACTTAGAGCTGAGCACTTTGCAGTCCCTTATTCTCTGCATGTTGATCAGCTGAATGACTGTATTAACTGCCAGTTACTACAAGTAGTTTCTCAGACAAATGCTGAAAGATGCATTCATCTATGGATACAGCAGTAAGTGATAAGGAATTGTTTTTAATATTATGTCAATACAAGTCAATCATAACCAGTTTTTACCTGAGACCTATGATGTAGTGAGAGAAATTAAAAACAGAAAAAGAAATGTGAAAAGCATCCCTATGTATATGGCATGATCCCTTACTTAAAAAACCCTACAGATTCCATTAAAGAAGACACTTATATTTAGTAAACATGTTCACTAGAGTTGTGGGGTACAAAATCAGCATACAGAAGTCAGAAGGACTAAATGGATGAGCTAGTAAAGGCTAGGCTAACAAGCAAGGATCAGGAGACTTCATATATACTAACAATGAACTCAATGAGAAATTAGGAAAAACATCTCATTGAAAATATCTTCCAAAAATATAGTGCCTATGAATAAATCTCAACAAGATGTGAAAGACACATACAACTTGGCTTTAGGATATAGAAAAGAAAGTTTAAAAAATTATAAAATGGAAGTCATTCTATGTTCCTAGACTGATGGTCAATATTGTGAAAAATGGCAAGATTATCAAAAGTAATCTACAGATTCAATATAATTACCATCAAAATTCGAATGTCATCTTTCATAAAATAAAAAATAAATTCTTATGATAACAAAAATAACCACATATAAGCAAATATTGTTTATCAGAAAGTACAATGCTGGGGTATTATAACATCTGACCTCAAATTATAGTACAGAGAATGACAAAAAACAGAATGGCACATGCAAAAACATACATGTAAATTAATGGAATAGTAATAGAATAAGATAAAAGGCTTTGAAATAAACCCACACTGACAAAGTCCAGATGATTTTTGATAGTTATTAAGAACACAGAATGTTGAAAAGGATAGCACATTCAGCAAATGGTGCTGGCAAAAAAAATATGATAGAGACACATTTCTCATACTGCATAAACATAAATTCAAACAGACCAAAGAGTACATGGCCCTACATGAAATTTAAACTTTTCTGGACAGCAGTGGTAATCTACTCACAAACAAACAGTTCATGAAATGAGAAAAACAAATATTTCAAGCTACACCTTAGATATAGCATGACATCTAGAATTCAATAGAATTGTAAAAGTTAAACAAAAAAAAATTTCCAATCAATAAATGGTCTAAGAAGATGAAGATACAGACTTCAAGACTAAAAACACAGTAAGAGTTTATAGTATGTCAGTCAGAACGGTTATCAAAGAAATAAATGAGAACAAATGCTGGTGATACTAAAGAAACACAGCTGGTGGGAATATACACTAGTACGATTATTCCAAGAATTAGAGTGGAATGTTCTCAGGAATCTGAAAATATAACTGTCATGATTTAGTGAAAACACTGTGTGTATGTACTTAAAGGATTCTGTAGCTTACTAGCAACATTTTGGATATCTATGTTTACTGCTGTACAGTTTATAATAGCTAAGAAATAGAATCAGCTTCGAATTGGGTTCAGCAAATGACAAATGCTTTTGTTCTTGAAATTATAGCTAGAAAAGGTAAAAATTCTTTGATTGGTCTACATTTATAAGATTCATGTAGCCACTTCATTTGGTTTCTGACTAGTCTTAAAGGTATAAAAATATTCTACATGTCTTGGTTATAGATTATTGGCTTATAAGTTATTGGGTATGGTTAAAAGGTGTAACATTGGTAACAGAAAGTTAGCTTAAAAGTGGTAACTCAGGGTTGCAGTCATTTTAAACAACAATACGTGCCATAAACCAGCCCAGGAAACCAGGCCTCCAAAGATACTCCTAACTGAGGTAATATTTTATGTAATTCTTATCCTAGAAACTAGACTTATAAGAGATAAGATTTAAAGCAATGTCTCATTTAATGAAACATTAAAAGCTGCACTGTCGGGCTGGAGAGTTCGCTCAGTGGTTAAGAGCATTGACTGCTCTTCTGAAGGTCCTGAGTTCAAATCCTAGCAACCACATGGTGGCTCACAACAATCCATAATGAGATATGATGCCCTCTTCTGGTGTGTCTGAAGACAGCTACAGTATACTTACATATAATAAATAAATAAGTCTTTAATAAAAAAAAGCTGCACTGTCATGCATTCATATGTAAGAATTGGCAGGCAAACTTCGTAACGTGACAGTAATACTTTTGGTATTGATTTTAAAGAGAATAGACTTTAAAATTGGAATTTGCTTTTCAAAAGTTATGGTTATGCCTTAATATTAAAAAAAAAAAAAAAACTTAAAAAGTATGGTTAAAATTACCAGTGTTCGATTGGCTGCAGTTTGCAGTTTGATCACAAGCTCAGGATTCTTAATTCACCAATATTTTGTAATTAGGATGATTGCAAGAGTAATAATAGTTAAAAACAACTGTAGCCAGTAGGGCCTTATGCTCCTCCTATTACATAAGCTTTATGGGATACAGTGGTAAAAGCAAAATTTAACCCCCCAAGATTAGAAAAGAGATCCCAGTGAAAATTTATTTGGTATCAAAACTGTTTCAAGGAGTTGGTACTACTAAAAACAGCTAGTAAAATTTTCAGAGACCCTCAAGCAGGAGTTCCTTTTGTTACACAAGTGTCTTATGAGAACATTAATGCAGCCCTCTTTGGCCATCTGGCCATACAAATCAAAGACAGACTTATCTAGATATATTCGTCTTTGTGCAGAAATAAGACCCTCATACAATCAATCTAGCTGTGTTTGCTGCCTTGCAGGGGACTACAGTACATACATGCAATGCTTTCACAGTGTGGAGGTAATAAGGAATGTTTTAAGTATAAATCATCTTAGAAAAGACTGACAAAAATTGCAAGCATAGACAGACAGTAGAATTGCTTCCCTAAAATCTGTCCTCACTGTAGAGGTATAATCTTTGGGCCAGGACTCAGGCAGAGTACTCAGATTAAAAAATACTTACATTTGAGTTAATGCAAAGCTCAGAGCAGCCTCAGCCTGGTTTGTGTGACATTTCTTGTTTTACAAACCCTGCCTAGTGAAGTTTTTGTAGCCTTGTTTCTCCTTGCCACTGGGAAATTATTTTTAAGACAAAACGGCATTATCACAGATCTATCCAGGTGTTCAAAATAAAGTTTATGAAAGGTCAATGAGGCTGTGGAACTTGTAGAGAGGCATTATATCTGGCCTGCCTACTGTAGGGAGCCGGCATTCACCATGGCAAGATGGCGCCTACTTCCGCTGTCGAATAAACAACTGTTTGCGCATGTGCGTAGAGAACTGTTTGCGCATGTGCGTAGAGAACTGTTTGCGCATGTGCGTAGAGTGAAAAGACACCATGTCACGGCCCATTCTGGGGCGTCACATAGGGTAATGAGCGAACAGCCAATTATGGGCAGACACGACGCACTGTGGTGTATATAAGCAGTGCGGATTACTGGCTCGGTCTCTTTTCCCTCTGGGAGAGGGTAGTAAACGTGTCGCTGCAGAAGGAACCTAGTGTGTCCGCGTGTCTTCTTCCCGGGGAGACGACTGCGCGGGCTACAGCTGGTGCCAAAAAACCCGGGACGCCGGGAGAACCTTACAACAGCTGGTAGGTTTCAGAACTGCAGGATAGAGTAAGCTCTGAGAGGCATGCTGCTTGATTTTAATTCCTCCAACCCTTCCTCAAGGTTAGAGAGCGCAGCCAAAGCCATGGTAATCGTGCTAGTGGCGCTTGTTACAATGTCCATTTGGCATTTGATACATTCTTGCCTGGAGGATGAGAAATTCCCTGCCTCTGTAGCGTTGGGACAGAGGGCACTTGAGGAGTTACAAGATAGCATGTCAGAAACAGAGGGGA
>NW_022196897.1:11142364-11189066 GCF_008632895.1 Mastomys coucha
CACGGCCCATTCTGGGGCGTCACATAGGGTAATGAGCGAACAGCCAATCATGGGCAGACACGACGCACACTGTGGTGTATATAAGCAGTGCGGATTACTGGCTTGGTCTCTTTTCCCTCTGGGAGAGGGTAGTAAACGTGTCGCTGCAGAAGGAACCTAGTGTGTCCGCGTGTCTTCTTCCTGGCGAGATGACTATGCGGGCTACACCTACTCCATATAGAATTATTGTGTATTTAGAAGGTTGTTTTTTTCCTCTGCATCCTGGTAATTGTAAAGGGCTTGCTTCTAGTGAGTTTGTAATCATTAGAAATTTAAAATTTTCTTTAAATACCTTTAAAAATGGCTAATAGCCTTACATTATGTAAAAATTGTTTTCTCTCTGCTTCAGTACTAGAAGCTAAGATTTTGAATTTTTCAGTGTATGTTGTTTACTATCTAGTCCCTCTAAAAAGAAATTTTACTACCTTTGCTCTTACACCACAAGCTTTAAAAATTTTGGAGTAGTTGTTGCTCCAGGAAAGTTTCAGAGGCAATATCTTTTTCAATATTTGGGATATCAGTTACATCATAGAAAAAGTGTGGTACACAAAATTCAAGAAAGAAAAAGATGATTTGATTGCTTCAAATTATTTTCAAAAGCTTCCAGGATATGTTAATTGGCTAAGACCTCACCTTAAGCTCACCACAAAAGGACTTAAGCTTTTGTTAAATGTTCTCAAGGTGGATGCAAATTAACTGGGGAGAGACAAAGAAAGTAGAGGAAGCTTCTGTAATCAATTATTGTCAATTGTAATCAATTGCAATCAAATGTTCGTTATTGTTACTCTATGTGCCCACAGCAATTCTTTGGCAAAAGAGAATATTAATGTGGATTCATCTTTTCTCATCTCCAAGTAAAGTTTTAACATCCTATTATGAAGCTGTTATGGTGTTAATAAAGAATTATAGGATAAAATCATGAAAGTATTTTGGAAAAAATGTCTTAAAAACTTGATGAGACATCTATTCCTTGTTTCAAACAATAATTCAATTAGATATTGCAGAATACTGATTCATATTTAGCCAATTCATAGTTAAACTTTTTAGGCAAAATTGATAATTATTATCCAAAAGACAAATTGTTAAAATTTGCTTATATACATGCTTTTACATTTCCTATGAATTTATTTATGCAGCCCATAAAGAATACATCTATAGCCCTTCTATGGGAGAAAATTATATGTGATTGGATTATATGTTTATTCTCGTGAGTTTCCCTCTATTTCAGAACAAATAATTAAATTGCGTGCTGAAGCCACTATTTAGAAATGTTGAAAAACGAAGCTTTAATTTGTATACTGATAGCCCATATATACGTATACATACATATATATGTATACATATATATATATGTACATATATGTGTGTGTACATATATACACACATACATATATACATATACACACACACACACACACACACACACACACACACACACATATATATATATATCAGGGTTTACAACTGCTTAAAATTTTTCCTTTTTAGATACTGCTAATTCTCAAAATCTGCAATTGTTTATGCATATACAACTCAAGAGAAAGTACTGTCCCTTTAAAGGACTGTCTTTGGACATTTAAGAACTTATCCTAGAATGCCTGGATAAGACCCCTTAAGGCAATAACACACCCGATTTGTATCCCAGGTAGACTATAGGCCATACACAAGAACAATTGGTCATATAATCTCATTCTTTACATCATCAAAATAGTAATGAGATAATAATTTGTTATTTTTAGATAATGTGCGTGTCAAATTGTAGAGACTTGTTCTAAATGTCCTCAGTTTCTACCTGTACTACCTGTGTTAATTCTTAAGAATTTATACTTAATCAATTATTGCAAATGGATACTCATATTTCTGATATTAGAAAAATAAAATACGCACACGTGACTATTAATACCTCTTCAGGCTTTCTAATAATAACTGCCTTAACAGGAAAAGCAACTAAAAATGTAATTGCTTACTGCCTATATTATTTTTCTATGCTTGGTGTTCTTAATCAGATTAAAACAAGTAATGGAACTGGCTATTACAGTCAAGCATTTGAGATGTTTTGTCAATAATATAATGTTATCCATATTACTGGGATTCCTTATAATTCTCAGAGGCAAAGAATTATTAAACATGTGCATGGCACTCTGAAAAACTGGCCTTTTAAAAAACAAAAAAGGGAGGATTATATCCCCATGCACATTATTTAAATCACGCATTTTATTTTTAAAATTTTAAAATTTGGATGCCAAGGAACTCTTTGCTGAGTGTCTATAGCATCCTAAAACTAGGCATCCTCATGTCTAGGTGAAACGGAAGGATCCACTTATTGCATATGGCATGATCCTGATCAGGTATTTAATATGGGGAAAAGGGCATGTTTGTGTTTTTTTCCACAGAATGCTGCAGGAGCTTGCTAGCTGCCAGAGAAATTGGTGTGACATGCTGACACAAAGGATAACGAGGACCTGTAAGCTTGCTGAATGCCCTGAGAATGATGACAGGAAAGCTGTACTGGGTGTATGTTCTTGACCCAACTTTGCTTGCCTATGTCACAGATTAAACAAACTGCCTTGCTTCAAGCTTTTAGACTTTGTGAGACAGAGAACATAGAAAAATTAATCAAAAGGAGGAGTTATAATGACTCTTTTATTTCCTATAATATGACTAGTTATTCTGACACAATCATGGACTGGTCTAGAATTAAATCCAATATTGGAGATTCCAATTATGAAGATAGCTAGAAATCTTTATCAGCCACCTTACCTGGCTCTTACCACTATTTCCTGAGTAACAGTTCTTTTGTTGATTTTCAAAGCCACCTCCCCCACACCTGGAAGCCAGAGCTTGGGCCTGATGGTTGCTAATTTGCAACTTTATTGAGTGCTTGGGACATCTCACAGACAAAGTTAATCCTGCTGCTTTTAAACTTCTGACTTGGTATTTCAAGCAGATCAGTTACCAACATGTAGGCTCAACTTCAGAAAAGCTCAGATGTGGCAGTTATTCATCTTGATGAAGAAAAGCATTAAGTGCATATTGTAGCTTTGGTCTGTATGGGAAAAACGTGTGCTATGAGGGCCTGCAGCCAAAGACTGGCAACTAGACCTGGCATAGAGGGGGATGGGTCCCCTCCCTTTATATACTCAGACTCCTAAGTAAACACTGGACCTTGATCAGAAATTTTGTCTTGGTCTCATTATTCTTCTCTCACCATCCTACCCTTGTAGCCCCATCTTTCTTTTCGGGAACCCAAGTAACCCATAGCCGCTGGCAGCTACAAGTTGGTACTTCAAAAAGATGAACTGAGCAACCCTGAAATAAACTAACCCAAAGTGAGTCCTAAATTAATATTAGCCATAAAGCACAGAATACCCATGATGCACCCACCGACCAAAGAAGTTAAACAAGAACAAAGGCCCAAGTGAGGATGCCTGAATCACAAAATAGTCATAAGAGGCAGAGAAGGGAGGGAAGTGGGTGGGGGGTGGGGGGGGAATGGGAGGCAGGATCAGATGTGCTGAAAGACAAGAAACCCAGAGGGCCAGGAGAATGAATAGAAATCTTGTTTTGGAAGTTTCAGAGACCTGAAACAGGCAACACTTCCAGGAGTCATGTAATGTTCCTATACACCTATGACAAACACTAAGAAAAAAAATCAGGAAAGCAATCACATTCAAAATAGCCTGAGTAAAAATATTCTGAAATAAACCTAATCAAGAAAATGAAAAAGCTCTCTGATGAAAACTGTAAAACCCTAAATAAATGTCAAAAACTGAAGATAATACAAAATAGAGAGACCTTCAGGTATGTGTACTGATAGGATTAAGTTTAAAAAAAACAGTTGACAGTCTTAAAGCCTGCCAAGATATCTGCAGCACACAGGGCAACACTTAAGGGACCCTCCCAAACAACCTCAACAGCTAGGAATCCTGAGGAGCCCAGCAGACTCAGACCCACCCCGACCACCACCCCCACTGGAGTTACAACCCCTTTCTGGTCTGTGTCTTCCTCAGGAGAAGATAATCAGCTTATCTGTTCCTCTGAAGATCCCACATTCTGAAGGCCTACCAAGAGATCTGCTGCAGCAAGGCCAACAGATCACCTGAGAGCAAGTCCCTCTAAAGACACCACAATCTGAAGGCCTCCCAGGAGGTCTAATACAGCCAGGGCCACAGGCCTCCCAGGAAACCTGCAACAACCCAGGGACACAAGAGGCAGGCTCCAGACAGAGATACCCAGACCACCTAACATAAGAGATAACCAGATGGCAAGGGGCAAGCACAAGACCATAAGCAGGAGAAGCCAATATACTTTGGCATCATTACAACCCAGTTCTCCCATCACAGCAAGCCATGGATACATCAAAAAGTGGACCTAAAATCCTATTTCATGAAGATCATAAGAGCCCTTTAAGGAGGATATAAATAACTCACTGAAAGAAATAAAGAAAAACACAGGTAAACAGGTAGAAGCCCTTAAAGAAGAAACAAATTCCTTAAATACTGGAAAACACAATTAAACATGTGAAGGAATTGATAAAGTAGTCCAAGACCTAAAAGTGGAAGTAGAAACAATAAAGAAAACATAAATGGAGGCAACACTGAAAATGGAAAACTTTTGCTTGAAACTTTTATTGAATATTAGGATGGCAACTCCAGCTTGGTTTTTGGAACCAATTGCTTGGAAGACTTTTTTCCAGCCTTTTAGTTGAGGCAATGTCTGTCTTTGTTTATTGAAGTGTGTGTGTGTGTGTTTTTTTTTTTTGTATGCAGCAAAATATTGGAGCCTTTTGGGAATCTAGTCTGTTAGCTCATGTCTTATTAGGAAATAAAGATGCCAGCAACAACAACAGAATACAAGAGATAGAAGAGAGAATCTCAGGTGAAGAAGATATTGACACAACACTCAAAATCCAAAACATAAAAAAACTCCTAACCCAAAACATCCAGGGAATCCAGGACACAATGAAAAGACCAAATCTAAGAATAATAGAAACAGAGGAGAATGAAAATTCCCAGGTTGAGGGACCCAAAAACATTTTCAACAAAATCATAGAAGCAAACTTCACCAACCTAAAGAAAGACATGGCCATAAACATACATGAAGCCTATAGAACACAAAATAGATTAAGCCAGAAAAGAAAATCCTCTCCTCACATAACAATCAAAACACTAAATGCACAAAACAAAAAAAGAATATTAAAAGCTGTAAAGGAAAAAGGCCAAGTAAAATATAAACGCAGACCTATCAAAATTATACCAAAATTCTCACCAGAGACCCTAAAAGCCAGAAGTGCCAGGACAGAAATTCCAGCCCACACTACTACAACCCAGCAAAACTCTCAATAATCATACATGGAGAAACCAAAGTACTCTAGGACAAAACCAAATTTAACACTATCTACCAGTCCAGGTCTATGGAGGGATTCTAGAAAGAAAACTCCAACACAATGAGGGTACCTGCACCAAAGAGAAAATAAGATAGTAATCATCTCACAACAAAACCAAAAGGAGAGAACCACATACCTTTCCATAAGGTCATGTGCCTTTCTATAAGGCAAAGGACATATTCAATAGGAAAAGCTGGCGCCCTACAGATTGGGCATAAGTCTTCACTAACCCCTCATCTGATAGAGGGCTAATATCCAAAATATATAAAGAACTCAAGAAGGTAACCTCCAAAAAACCAAATAATCCAATCAAAATATGAGGATAGAACTAAACACAGAATTCACAACACAGGAATCCTGAATGGATGAGAAGCACTTAAAGAAAAGTTCAAAGTCTTCAGTCATCAGGGAAATGTAAATTAAAATGACCCTGAGATTCTACTACACCAATCAGAATGGCTAGGATCAAAAACTCAGGTGACAGCACATGCTGGTGGGATTGCAAACTGATACCACCACTCTGGAAATCAATCTGGGTTTTCCTCAGAAACTGGAAATAGAGCTACCTGAAGACAAGGCTATACCACTTTTGGGCATATACCCAAAAGATGTCCCACCATGCCACAGGGGCACATGTTCCACTATGTTCATAGTGGCCTTATTTATGATATCCAGAAGATGGAAATAACCCAGATGTCACACAATGGAAGGATACTGTTAATGTGGTTCATTGACACAATTGAATACTATTCAGCTATTAAAAACCAGGACATTGTAAGTTTCACAGGCAAATGGATGGAAATAGAAAATAGTTCCATCCTCATTAAGGTACCTAAGACCCAAAAGGACATGAAATGTTATGTACTCACTAACAATTGGATATTAGTCAAATAAGTACAGAATACTTAGGATACAGTCCACAGAACTCAAGAAGGTTAACAAGTGGAAGGGCCCAAGTGAGGATGCCTCAATACCATTTGTGAGGGAGAATACAATCACAGGGGACAGACAGAGGGAGGGACTTGGATAGGAGAGGAGACAAAAAGGGGAAAGGGGGAACATGATCAGGTATTTCAGTGTGTGGCGGGACAGGAGTGAAGCCCTGAGGGCCAGCAGAATGACTGGAAACAAGCAACCTGGTTAGATGGGAGGTTGGGGGGACCCCTCTAGAATGTACCAGAAACCAGGTAGGTGAGAGACTCTCAGGACTCAAAGGGAGGGACCTTAGATGAAATGTCCAACAATGGAGAGAGGGAACTTATAGAGTCCACCTCTAGCAGAAAGACAGGGCATCAAGTGGAGGGTTGGGGTTGCCATTCCACAGTGAAAAATCTCTGACCCAGAGAACCGTAGGGACAAAAATGGAAAAGGGCCTGAGGGAAAGGAGGTGCAGTGACAGGCACAAATTGGGATCCAACTAAAGGGGAGGTTCCAAGGCCTTACACTATTAGTGATGCTATGGTGTGCTTACAGACGGGAGCCTAGCATAGCTGCCCTCTAAGACACCTTAGAAGCAGCTTACCGAGACAGATGCAGATACTTACACCCAACTAATGGACTTTACTCAGGGACCCCTTGTGGTTGAATTAGGGACAGGCTTGAAGAAGTTTAGGAGGAGAGCAGCCCCATAGGAAGACCTGCTGTCTCAACTGGACCCTAAGATATCTCATATACTGAACCACCAGCCCACTAGCATGTACTAGCTGAGTTAAAATAGCATTTAGAGGCTGAAGGTAGTGGCATAACCTATAGTATTCGCACTTGGGAGACAGAGGCATGTGACTATGAGTTCAAGGCCATCCTGGTCTGCAGAGTGAGTTTCCAAACAATCAAGCCACAGCACTTGGTTCCAGTATTTTATTTGTGTCTAGTATGTACACTGTTCTCAGAATTCCTTTTGTCAATGAAATAAAGATCAGAGTTTTCCAAGAAAAAGAAAGAAAACAGGTATCCTATCAAGAAAAATCTACAGATTCAATGTAATCCCAATAAAATGCTAGGGCTATTCTCAACATAAGTAGGAAAACAAACAAAAAAACAAGAAAAAAAAAAAAAAACAACAGAAAACCAAACAACCCCCCCCCCAAACTCTCTTAAAACTCACCTGGAAGTATAAAATACTCTACATGGCCCAAACAATCTTGAATAAAAAGTATTCTCCTGAAGGTATCACAATACATGATTTCAAGTTATACTAAAGAGTCATAGTAATAGTAACATTCTGCTGACGCAGAAACAGACACATAATCAATGCAAGATTAAAAAGAAATGGTGCAAATGTAAGTTCATGCTCTACAGACAAAGATGCCAAAAACATTTTAGACAAGGCATCCTTAATAAACTGTGTTGGAAAACTGGATATTTACATGCAGAAGACTGAAACTAGACCCTGCTTTCTAACCTTGCTTGAGGGAGGGAAGGAAAGAAAGAAGAAAAAGGAGAGACACAAAGAGCTTGGAGAAGAGCACAGGAGAACACACAAGGATCAAGAAGCAGAAAAGGCACTAAATACACAGATTCAAGAAAGGACTTTGTAAAGATGATTCTGGTTACTCAGGAAATAATGTCAACAATCAACAAATGGGACCTCTTATAATTAAAAATTTGCACATCAAAGGAAACTATTGAACAAAGAGATAATCTAAAGAATGGGAAAAGATTTTGTCTGCTATGCATCTGATAGAAGATTAATATTTATAATGTTCAAAGAACTAAAATTCAAAAAACAACCCAATTAAATAGACCTTGCTTTAAAGCAGAATTCTTAAAAGAAATACAAATCAATATCCTTAGCCACTGAGAAGATACTAATTAAAACTCCTGTGAGATCCATCTTATCCCAGTCAAAAATAGCTTTTATCAAAAAATCAAAAACTATGATGAGAATATGAATAAAGGAACCCTTTATTCACTTTTGATGGGAATACAGACTGGTATAACCTTGTGTGGATGTTTCTAAATGATCTGCCATATGACCAAGCTATATCATTCCTGGGAATATCTAAAGGAATGAATACCTGGCTACAGAGAAACTTATATATCCAAACTCATTGTCACTCTATTCACAATAGCCAGGCAATGGAAGCAACTTGGATGACTATCAACTGACAAGCAGAGAATACACTTTGGAATTTTATTCAGGTGCAAAAATTAATTAGTTAATTAATCAATCATGAAATTTTCAGATAAAAAGATTGATCTAGAAAATACCACATATTAAATGAAGTAATAAGGACCTGAACAGAAAAACTCCCCATGGTCTCTCTCAGGATTCTACCTTTGAGTTCTTAGACTATGCAAACTTTTAGAATGGGTCCATTAGTGGAAGTGGAACAATAAATAAATAAATGGAGGGGAGAGTAGTAGAAAACATATTCTATGAAAGTTGAGAGAAAAAATACTAAGGATGTTTGAAAAGGTTTTTTACATTGGGAATGAATCAGAGATTACAGGAGAAGATATGAGGAAAGGATAATCAAAAGCAATGGGAAAAAAAAAAACTCCATAAAGCTTACTACTATTTGTTATTTTAAGTCGATTTATTAAAAAACATAATTCAAAAAATTTTGAACATAAGTCCATATGCGGGGAGGGGGGAACAATTTATGCCCTGGAATCCAGAAGTTACTCAATAATATCCCTAGTGTGATTCCTTCCCCTTCCTCTCTCTCACTAGGGACGAATCACAAGGCTTTATGTATACTAGGACGTGCTCTAGCAATAAGACCATGAAAAAAGTTGTTCCTTACAATGTTCAGTAAGCATCCACATTGAGAGCATTTGCTGCTTTATTAGAGGACACATCTTCCCCAGCTTCTAAAGTTCTTCTTTTAGAGTTTGAGAACAAGAACATGCACACATATTTTTAATTTGTGCATTTTATATACACACATATATACAAATTAAATAATATGAAGCCTTTTAAGAATATTTACCTTTGTGCATTCTTCCATTTCATGTTCAAACATTGCATTAAAAACTGGAGATCGAGCTATAACAAGAATAAGCATCATTACTCAATGCACAGACTTACTTTTAAAATGTTTTATTATCCAAAGGAAAAGGTACCTGCAAGCACAGACTTATGAGCTTTGAATTCTTTTCCTCTCACAAAAAAGCAGCAATCTGTAAATCTTGTGTTTTCCCAGAGATTACCTAAGTCTTCTGCTAGTCGACACTGTGGCACCTTCAAAGTGTTTGTATTTGTATGTCCTGATACATTCACTGAATCTTGGACCACACTCACCTAATAAAGAAGACAACAAGGAAACATTTTCATACAGCATTGTCAATCATTTGTTACTATATATACATTTTATTTATTAAATTTAAGACATTCTGATTAATTCAATGTACCTAATACCTAGTAATCCCAAATCCTAATACCCTCAAAACATATTTAATGATATGAGTAAGAGAAATAGCCTAGGGGGAACTAAGATATAACCTAAATCTTATTCAGTGGTAACACTGTATGTAAATAAATAGCTTATCAATCAATTAGAAAGTTTATTTATTACAATCACAAAATTCTTTCTTACTAGAAATTCCACAGCATCATCAGATTTACGGAGTTGACATTTTTATGAAGGAATTTTCTTTTTTTTTCACTTATACTGCACACCTACTAACATTTCAATTTTATTATATGTACAACTTTCATAATTTTCAAAGACATACAACTATTATTATATAAAAATTAGAAACTTGGAAGTAGAGAAATGGCTGAGGACTCAGGTAAGAGTCCAGCCTGCCATTCTAAAGGAATGGGTTCCAGAACCACCAACACAGCAGTTCTCAACCATTTTTAACTCCATGGGATCCAACAATTTTTTCTGACCTTCATGGGCACCAGTCAGTCAGTGGTATAGAGACACAGATGCAAAACACCCACACACATAATAAAATAAAGTAAATATAAAAAGAAAATTCCTATACATTTCAAAAACAGTAGAATTGATTCAAATATCTGCTAAAATTGATCTAAAATTTTAAATTAAATTAAGTAAAAGACACACTTAAGAAAAAGAATTCCTACTGTAATTTTTAAAGTTCATGAAATTTTCTAGAAAGTCAAACGTGAGTTCAATACAAATATACTTTAGTTCAATTTGCATATATTTTATTTATCTGTGAAACATTAAGTAAGAATTGGGATAACTGTGACACTGCTTTTATGTAAATCTCCCATTAAAAAATCACTGTTTACTAAATCAAATCTTCATACCATCTTTAAAAGAAAGCACTCCATTATATTACTTTGGAAATTTCACATTACAATGAACAGCAACATAAAAGAAACACTTCAACTAACAAACCAAATAGTTCAGAGTAAATGAACAATTTTTAAAATGTAAACTGCATGTGCTATATTAGTTATGCTCTTGAGTACTAAATATTGGGAATGGGATCATTTTTTACAAAGCAGTAGACAAATGAATTGATTTTTTGAGAATGTAATTTAAGGGTACACACTGAGCTTGAGAGGTGACTCAGTCGGCAAACTGTCTGCTGTGCAAACTTAAGATCTGGTTTGATCTCCAGTACCCAAGTGAAAAAAGTATATTTTACAGCAGCAAGTGTAATCATAACACTGGGAAGGCCAAAGGAGGAGGATCCAGGTTCAGTAAGGAGCCCTGTCTCAAACAAAACAAAACACCATGCAGGAAACATGTATTACAATAAACCATGCAGAAAATGAAAATGTGTAACAGATAAGCTGGAGCATATTATTAACATGCATATACATGGTCCTGTTTAAAAGGTTTAGAGACCTGATACACTAGTATATAAAAATGTGTTTCACATTTGTTACTACACACATATGAGAAAAAGCTAGACAAGATTTAGATTGGAAGTATACGTGGCATAGAGGTAATTTGATCCATTCACTCACTCTATCTTATAGACAGTTCAAACTGGTATCCTTAGGTAAATAAAGCAATGTAAATCACATGAATAGTCTATACCAGAAAAGGCTCCATATACCTCCAGATTCCTAAGGTCTTTATACTACATGTTATTTTTAATATGTAAAATTACCTTATACTACTACCTTTAACAATTATGAACAAAAGTATTTATTACAATAATCTTATTTTCTAAATATGGGGACCAAGATATTATGTACGTAAAACCATACACAAAGGTTCTATCTTAAGACTTCCATAATTAAAAGTATCTAAAATTCTGGTAACTTCAAAGAGAAAAAATGGTCCACTGATCTTCATTGCCCTATTTTACTATTTATCAAAAAACAATGATACACAAATGAAATATGCTGATATAAATACATACTCTATTTAGCAATCATTTTTAACATATACTGTATTTTAGCTGCTTATATTAATAACTTCTCTTGAAATTTTTAAGCAGAAAGAACTGGATTGTTTAATTATCTGTATAAATTATACAGTAGTTATAAAAATATGGTCACAATTTATATAAGAAAAGATTTCTTAAATTCTACGTGTTGTTTATAATTCAATATAACATTTGTTTGTTTGCATGCATGCATGTATGTATGTGTGAACTGCAAATGCACAAGTGTCATACCATCAATGAGAAGTTTGAGGAGTCAGTTCTCTCCTTCCTTTGTTTCTGAGGTTGAATCTGGCTTGTTATCATGTTATTTCTAGCTAGATCATAAGTCTCAGTCTGATTCGTCTCAGCCTCTCATTTACTGGGAGTATAGGCGTATGCCACCACAACTGCCTTTTTATGTGTTTCTGGTCATCAAGGATGTACGTGGCAAGTGCTTTTACCCACTGAATTATCTCCCTGGGCCCCACGCTAACACGCTAACACATTTAATATAAAAACTTAGCAGAAGGCACACAATCATATATAAAATAAGTATATAAAAGAATTAGAAAACAGAGACATTATCATTGTGGTAGTGATGTACAGCTATATTCTTTATAAGCAATCATAATGTAAAGGACTTGTAATCCTTGCATATCTATCTAGTGCTATCAAAGCAACCACACATTTCAATTCCAATAGAAATTAATGACCTAAATAAAGTTGAGAAGTGATGGGTTCTCACGGTTTTGATATCTATAATTTGAAATGATAAAAACATCGAGAACAGATAATGAACAACTTTATGGAACCTAGAAAGAAAATTCAGGAAGAAGGCTGAGATTCTCTACTGACTTAACACAGGACAATTCTCTTTTTAAACTTGCCAATGGTTCACCCTAAGAACACAGCTCATAATGAAGATGGACATTTGAGGGGAATAACTGAATATGAATCTAGTTCACAAATCTAGTTCTTCTTTTCTGCTTTGAATGAACAGTACTTGTTCTAACTTTTAAAAACCTGAATCCTGTACAACTATCCTGAAAGGGAGCTGTTTCTAAACCCGTACAGTATTACAATGTTGTCATAAGAATCAATTACTTGTTTAACCTCTAGACTGACTCCAAATGGCAGATGCCTTTAAAAGTCCAGTTTTGTATATCTCCTAAATAAGGGAGATAGTAAGAGCTTGGGGGTTTCAAGATCCCATTTTAGAAGTTCTGGTCATAGCAACAGGGTAGTCAACTTTTCATTTCTCACAGCTGTGAGTTCAGAAAATAAAACCCATCTTCTACATATTATCATATGTATTAAACAGACCTTATCAAAGAGACCTTATCAAATAGGATTTTTTTTTATGTGTCCTTAGGAAAAAATGAGTTCAGCTTTATCAAAAGCTTCTCATTTATTTTAACTATATGTTTCTCAAGGAATGTCATAGATCTGTAGACTATCAATAATATTTAAAAAATTTTTAAGGTTTCAAAATATGAGTGACTCTCACTAGTATTCTATTTCTCCAATTTATTCTTAATTCCTGTTTGTGCATTATTTTGGAGAAAGGAAACAGAGCTGTTTACATTGTTAAGAGATTTTTCACCTAATGCTTGCCACTACAAAGACTGCAAGACTAAGCTATGTCTTGCACAAAAAGAGTAGCACCCAGCTGCCTTACCTGTCTACAGCACCACTTGCAGTGGAGGGGGAGGTGCCAGTTCTTTAGGGAGGGCAGTGCAATGCTTCCACCTCTTCTGCAAGCAGTGTTGGAGATGCTGTAGAATGAAGGGCATCCATGAGAGGAGTGGAAGGAATGATGGAGGGCACAAAGAATGTCAATTAAAGATGATTTTGCCCATCTATACTAAAAAGATAGTGCCCAAGAGATAATTTCTGGGCTAGTGAAAAGCACATTTCAAGATCTAAAAATGGGATTACCTTAAAAACACGTCATAAATAAGTTTTATGGGTCACTAGAATGTGTTATTTAGCATATTGATAACATAACACACATACTTGAATAATCTTAAAATTAATTTCAGCCTTAATTCTGAATTTATTAATTGTCTAGGTTCCAGTACATACACCCAGAAAAACACCTATTAACAAACATTATTTCAGTTCTATAATGCAGATTATTTTCTAAAAAAAGGTTAAATAACTAGTCAAAACTACAGGCCATTTTGTTTGATTGTGTTTTCAGCTCAAATAATGTTTAAGGACCATTACATTCTAAGATGACATTTAAAAAAAAAAAAACTAACATTTTCAAATTAAGATCAATTCTAAAATTCTGCAAGAATCTAGATTAAAGGCCAAAATTTAAACAGTATAACTTCTATTTAAAATACTACTTAAATGCCTGATTACTACAAACAAATGTTTCAAGTTTTAGCCCCTTGAAATGATAAGAAAACAATCCAATAATTTTATTTATAACAAATGAATTATGCAGTTCATTTATATATGTATTTTTCTGGTCATATTTTAATTACTATACATACTTAAGAATGATACAATACAATGATACAGAGTTTGTAATTTTTAAGTTTTTTATACATTGATTACAGAGACTAAAGCTACTTCAGTAGCTAAGGAAGTTACTATATTCATCTATTCACATTAACTTGCTGAAGTATATATTGTTTATATATATGATAGTTTAAGAAATTCATCTGCTACTTTAAGTATATCAATAAAATTGTACTAGAAACACTATTACCCTTTAATTTACTCCAAAAGTTGAATTTCATGATTTTATATAACTAAAACTACCCAAAGATAAAAATGACATAAGCAAACCTAAACCTAAACTCAGCACAAGTCATAAGAGTAAATTCCTGGCAGAGGAAATACAATTTTCAAAATATGATTTATTATGAATATAAATTAAGCATATATTCTTATGCCTATATATATGTGCACATAATTAAGATATCAGAATTGTTTTTTAGAATATTAACACAGATTTGACTACATTAATCCAATAGCTTGAGGACCAGAAGGCTTCCCAATGTTTTCCACATGAGTTTTCATTCAAACTATAAACTGTGCGTAATAAAGTTGTATCAGATTAATCTATAAAGCTGGCTATGTCAGCATTATTCAAAACAAAGAAAATATTAAACAAACACAATGATATATATTTAGTATGTGGTAGTATAGCTATGCAAATAACTAGATGGCAAAAATATAAAACACCATGTTGATTTATAAGATAATTTTAGTCAGATTTTTCTAAAAATGAACTTACAAAAGAAACCTTGTAAAATAAACCAATCATTTTCATTTTAAAATTATACTCTGTATTAATCTAGTTCGCACTTTTTTCCACATCGATAAACAAACCATGGAGTTATGTATTAATAAAAACATACTTACCTCACAGAATAATGTAAGCTTGTCATCTGGAAGGAGACCATTAGCTTCATCAAGCAAAAAATCCCTTCTAATGAATTTTTTAAATCCCCAGTCCTTCCCCTGTACAAATCGATATGCTCTTTGGCTTTCTGGTGGAAAACAGAGGTTTAAATCAAACAAGAATCAAAGATAATTTTTCTCTTAATGGTAAAGAAATATAGATGTATAGAATATAGCTAGAATATTCACTATGATGTATGAGCTACAAGTATAAAAAAGGCATCTGAAGAAATGTGTCAAGGAGAATTAAACCATTTCATTGTTCCTCAAAATTTGGCCACAGTCACTGAACTTAAATTAAGACTTCTGAATCTCAAAAAAAAAAAAAAAAAAAAAAAAGACTTCTGAATCTCTTAAGCCATCAAATCCCCTAAAGGGAAAGGACACACATAGATACACATGCACACATTCTCATTCACATGTACACACACACACACTGTTGCCTGTAAATAATAAATTCAAATCATATTGATATTGGCATAACAGTCATCATGTAACGTCAAAACTTTGTTAAAAAATATCTCATTTGGCCGGGCAGTGGTGGTGCATGCCTTTAATCCCAGCACTTGGGAGGCAGAGGCAGGCAGATTTCTGAGTTCGAAGCCAGCCTGGTCTACAGAGTGAGTTCCAGGACAGCTAGGGCTACACAGAGAAACCCTGTCTCGAAAAACCAAAAACCAAACCAAACCAAAACAAAACTAATTTCTTGTTTCTCCCCTTAAAACCAAATGCTCTAATTCCTTAAGAAATCCCTTAAGCACTCCTAGCAAATATATCCTATTGATTTAAGTTTGCTGAATTATAGAAAACCTCAAGTTGGTGAGAATGTTAAAAGGCTCCTTCATATTCCCAGGATTTTATATATAATCTCATGAAATAAATGTCCATACATAAAAGCCCCCCCCAAAAGTTTTTTGTATAATTTGTAAAAGATGTTAATAAATGTCTAAGATGTTTCAAACATTTAGAACTACTCAACTGTATGTTATGAAATACACAAGTTTCTCAACATTATCTATATAATCAGCATAGAACCTTAACTGAAATACTCTATTTTAAATGATATATAAGAAAATGTAAAAATTAATAACTGTACATATAATGTAGTTACTCAGTTCTTTGATTCATTTCTAAGAACATATTTACAATTTAGTGTGGCAGTTCATAGGTTATAACCCCATTAAACACATTGTAAATATTCTAACATTCTTCTCTAATGCAGCTCTGAAGTAAAGAATTTTCACTGAAATTAAAAGGTTCTGACCACGAGAAAATTTCTTTTTCTTTCATTCATTATAAAAAAAAAAGTCTAGTGACAAAATATGAGGCCACTCCATTTCTTTGTAAGGTCCAGCAAAAAGGCAAGGGAGAGGAGTCATTTTCCTGACGACACATACCAGGAACCCTCCTTTTAGCAGCAATTACTTTTCCAAGTGGCAAGTGGAGCATCATTTTAGGACACGAAGCAGTTAAGTTTTAATATTATTGTAACTACTTATACATACCTATGGAGCTAAAACATAGGAAACAACTAAGCTAGAGTGTGAAATGTGAAATTAAATAATGGGCAGAGACAAATATTTTGGACTAAGGATTAAGAGAGGACAATAATCTCAGACTTTTCCAGGTAAAGTATGAAGAGAAAATTTCATCTAGTTTACCAATCACTTACCCATTGCTTTTGTTTCTTCCCTTTTAGCATTGAGAAGAGAGAATTTGAATTTAGCTCGAACCTCACTTTTTGGACAGCTGACTAGAAGCAAATATAAGGACAAATAGTCTTTACTTTCATCATCTAATCCCTTTGGGTTTATCCTCAGGCACCTAAAATAAAACAGTAAGTTATTTATAGTAATTTAGTATTTGGCATAAACAAAAAGGCAGACAATACTGAAATTACCTACAAATTAATATCACAACAGCACTTCTGAAATAACCCCATAGTTTTTTACATTTCTCCAACATTTCTCCACTGTGTTAGGAATTAATTACTAATTTAATGTAAAATTATACTAATAACCATAAGACCAACAATAACAATAAACACAAAGTTAACAAGAAAATAAGAGTAAAAAATATAATGTGTTTACCATTTCATTTTATCATTTGGGCCAGAAGAAAATGTTGAACTCTTTAATACTTCACCCATTTCTTCTCGACAAAAACTGAAGTTGTTAATAGTCCACATGTAGGAAAATTTCACTACTTTAACCTACGAAATGAGAAAACCATTTTTATACTCATGGCTTAATCTTGTCACAAATCAAATATTCACTCTAATGAGAGTGATGAAGCCAAATTGCTTTACAACTTTACAGTTATACTTGTCATCATTAGAAAATGTATGTGACAAGCAGGAAATGCATTTTAAATTGCATGTACCTGTGTGTAACACCAGCTTTCTGCAACAGGACTAGTAGACATATCTCCAGGCAGAGGTGGAGTAGGTTCCCGAGACATTGCCACCTTATTACAGTCTTAAGATTCATATAGTATCCCACAAACTTGAATAATTTAGCTACAAACAAAGAAATTGAATTTATTGATCAATCTTTGAGAAAATCAGGAAGAAAGATTACATTTAAAGTTGGGGAAATTAGTATTAAAATAAGATTTTGAAAGAGTACATGAAGTATTTAAATAATTTTAGAATTTTTTTCATAAATAAATTCATAAACATCTGTCAATCTAAATCTGAAATGCAAACCAGCTTAATATTTACATAAGGCTATTTTTCAAAATATCACAAATCAAAAATATCCATGTAGTATTATACCATACCACAGAAATAATGTCATCAATGTCTGGCTCATCTTCTACCATCACTTCTTGAAATACAAAGGGTCATAAGCCAAGTTCTCACTGTAACTTTGTGTCACCAATACCTGCCAGATTCTAGTTCTCACCAAAGAACACAGATGTCTACAAAAGCCTATAAATAACTCAGACCACCTGTTGTGTCCTAAGACTGTATCTGTGGCATAGTGTTTCCTTCAGAAATGTACTAAGTGATTTATTTCCCTTCTAGTTATCTATTCCTGATCCAAATAAATCAATTTGGATGAACAATTAGTAACCTATCTGGATGTCATGAACAGCATTGGTTTGAGATGATCTCTTTTCTCCGAGGTGTACTTTTCAAATCTCTGTCAAAATCAGTTAGTTGCAGTTGCATGAGAAAACATCAATACATTATAATAAGAGTTTTCATTGTTGGTGACTATGTCCTTTTCTTCAGTTCTCATCTTCCATCCTCCTATTGTCATTGT
The DNA here is from genome assembly GCF_008632895.1 of Mastomys coucha. NCBI lineage: Eukaryota > Metazoa > Chordata > Mammalia > Rodentia > Muridae > Mastomys > Mastomys coucha. Next base: position 11,160,782 of record NW_022196897.1, read on the forward strand.
TGGTTTTGTTGAATACCCTAATATTCTGTAGGAATAATGAGAACCTACTTTTGATTTAAGAACTGATCAAGAACACCACATAAGTCTGATGGAGGGAAATACTTGGCAGAAGACGACAAATTCTTCAACTAAAAAAAGAGATTTCTCTCTAAAGGTATAGAACAGCAATGTAAAATAAGAAAATGAAGATTGAGTAAACCACTTGACATATTAAGAAAGAAATACACCTATAAAAGATAAGCCATCATATAAAACTATGAGTGAAGAAGTACTTTAAAAATTTTCAATACGGATAAGAAATAAGAGCCAGGAATCATGGCACAGACTTGGAGCCCCAGCCAGAGAGCAGAAGGATCACAGAAACACAGTCTGGTAAACAAGGCAAACTGAAGGAGATTCACTAGAGATAATGGACTAGCCTGGTTTACACATCAAATTCCTGCTGACTGTCTCAAAACAGAGAAAACAGAAGAGGAGGTAGAGAGGTAGAAACAGTTAAGGGGTTGGTAATGGTGATAGCGGAGCAGAAAAGAAGAAAATGGGGGGAAAGGAGAAGACAACAGGAGGAGGGGAAGAAGATGGAGGTGAGAACTGAAGAGAACAGTCACAAAAAATGAAAAATATTACCACAATATATAAAAGTTCTCCCACACAACTACAACTGATTCTTTTAACTTTAACATTTTATTGGTTCTTTCTTGGTGAATTTTACATCATGCACCCCAATCCCATTTATTTTCCTCTCCTTTCACACCTGCTCTTCACCCTTGTAACTTCTCCCCACACAGGGCAAAAAAAGTCTCATTGTGGAAGCTGGAGTTGAGTCACTGTTGAAACACAGAATACCCTTTTGTCCTTACTTCTCTGCTTGCAGATGTTCATTGCAGAGAATCTTGGTCTAGTACAGGCCTCTGACTTCTGTTACACTATCAATACTAGAACCTCACTAGGACTCTTCTTGGCTATCTTGTTGCCCTTTGTCATTTGGAGATCCTGTAGTTTTGGATCTGTTGGACTGGTTCCTTCATGCACTCTAATAGTTCATCAGTGGGGTAGATGTGGGGATAGGCCAATCCAAAGCCTTAGAGTTATCTGAGCTGGTCAGTGCACTAGCTTTCTGGCACCCACACAACCAGGGCAAGCTCTCCTGCCCTGTTTCAGCTGTCTCACCCAATGGTACTGCCAGCAAGCAGCAGAGCCAGTTCTCTGACTCTCATGCCCTTGAGGCTGGCTAATCCACACCCACACCATCAAGGCCAGCTCTAATGTGCTAATAACCAAGTGAGGCAGAAGGCCTGCTCTCTGGGATGCTGCAGCAAGCAAGGGAGAGGGCCAGTTCTCTCACTCTCATGCTCTAGGGCCAGCTCTCCCTTATTCCATAAGTGGTGGACAGACGAGGGAAACATGCCCTTAAACCAACTGATTTTTGACAACGATTTCTAAAGTATACACCAATGAAAATAAGACATCTCAACAATGTTGCTAGAAAAGCAACACATACACAGCAGAGGACTGCCTGGACTGTGTTCCATCAGAGATGATGCACCTAACCCTCAAGAGACTGGAGGCCCCAGGGAGTTTAGAGGTCAAGTGGGGTGTAGGGACATCCTCATGGAGACAGGGGTTGGGGAGGAGGTATGGGATGTGGAACAGTTAGAGGGTAGACTGAGGCAGTGGGGGGGGAGGTGTAGGGGGATAAAATCTAGAGTATAAAAAAATTTTCAAAAAAAAAAGCAAAATATCTATCAGCAGAAGAATGAAACTTGATCATTTCTTATCCTGCCAAAATAAGTATATAAAGTCTAAACGGAATCAAAGCCCTTAACCCACGACACTAATACAGCTACTGCAAAAATTAGAGAATACGGGTAAAAAGTAAGGAATTTTGAACAGGATTCAGGTCATTCAAGAATTATGATCAATAGAGGACAAATGAGACCTTATGAAACTAAAAAGAAGAATATATAAATAAATACAGAAAATCTTTGCTAGCTATACACCGTACATAGAATTAATGTTTTGAATATACAAAGAACTAAAAAAAGAATGGCTATGGAAATATATAGAAATCTTCAGTTTTCAAATGAAGAAATAAAAATAGCCAAGAAACCCTTAAAAGTGTTAAACATCCTTAGTTATCCATCAGAGAAATGCAGTTTAATCTCATTCCATAAAATAGTTACCATTAAGGGGGGAGGGGAGTAACAAGATGTTGGTCTGATGTGAATGCAGAGAAGAGACATATTTATACATTATTGGTGGGGATGAGACCTAGTATAGTCATTATGAAAATCAGTATGGGTTTTTTTCCAAAACTAAAAATAGAACAAATTATGACCCATGTTTACCATTCCTAGGCATATACTCAAAAAGTCTGTTCTAACACAGAGATACTTGTACATGCATGTTCCTTGCTGTTCTAGTCACAACAACTAGAGAATTAAATCACTTAACTATTGACCAACTTAATAAATAGATAATATCACTGGGCTAAATAGAAATAGAGAACATTATTCAGCTATAAAGAAAACTAAAATTTTCTGGAAAATGGACAATATTGGAAGATATCCTGAGTGAGGTAATCCAGGCCAGAAAGATAAATGCTTCGTGTTTTTTCAGACATGGATAATCTTCATGAATTTTCAGAGTGGTGTGTTCAAGTTAGAATATCTATAGAGATTAGAAAGTTAGGAAAGGGTCACTGGCAAGGGAAAAAAAAAATCTCTAACAGGGTTAGAAATGGGACAGAACATATATAGTATAAAAGCAGAAGGAAGAAATACTGGAAATTAAAAGACAGTAGGATTTAAACAGGAGATTGAGGGAATGAAGGACAGAGATGGTGGGAAGGGAAGACTAACTAAAACTAGTAAGTTATGAAGAAACCATACAGAAACCTATTATTTTTTTAGGCTAATTAAAGATAATTAAAATAATAGAATAGAGGCATTCATCATAAGTAGAATTCTGTCTCTCCCTAATGACCATGGGTTATTAAATGAAAAATCCCAGTAGCAGGTATAGAATACCACTCAGTGAGTTCTAGACAACACCTCAATGGCTCCCCAAACAATACAGGTCATTGTCACTGATGTTGGTTCTTTATCTGAACTACAAGGTTAGACCCTACCATTGAAATAAAGGCACCACACAGTTTGGAAGTAGAAATCACAAAAATCAAGTAGAAACTAAGCCAGAAGTTCCCTGCTGCTGGGTGGCTTTTATAGTACCAGATATTACTACTTATCAGACAGCTAAGGGAAAAGTCCTTAAGGTTCCAGCTGTGGCAATATAACACAGGCTGGCTTCACAATTCACTATCACCTTTCCTCAGCACAGACTGGCTTCACAATCACCATCACCTTTCCTCTCTTTCAAGGATTATATAAAGACTGTACTAGGTCTCATGACCACTCATAGTGTGTCTGTATTTCTCTACATCCACACCAGGCCAGCATCTAGTCCCTTTTTTCTTCCTTGGTGATAGCTTTTTAAAATCTTACACTTAAAATGTAAGTAATTGACAAGTGATTGAACACAAATTTGCCTGGCTTCAAACCCATGCTCCTTCCATAGAATATTGCTGCCTCTAAAAGATATAGAGATGCAACAGGCTGACTGTTTCAACTCTTAATTTTACAGATGACAACCAAAAGACACAGGCTAAATGAAATATCAGTTTTACAATGTTAAGTAGGTACTAGAATAAGGGACAAAGATGAGATCCTTGTACTTCAACTTCATTATTTCCAGCATTCTTTACCCATCTCTTTATTTTAAAAGAAGAAAATAATATATTCTATTAACCAATGTCATTCAGACCTTCCTATCTTTGTTCTTCAAATAAGACTGCATAAAAAAAAGAACATAACTAAAATAATATCAGTAAACAAAGGACTTCTTCCTTATTCTATGGACATATGATAGGGCCATGGCATGATAAATCTATTCTATGTAGTTTAACAACACACTGAACATCACAGCATAATTATACGGGTCACCATTGAATACCATGTATTTACTTGCATGGCCAAAGAGCAAATGTGGCTTGCTGCAGCCTAATATCCTGAGAATATAATTACTGCATAATGCTAGCCTAACAAAGTTTAAGAACTGAAAATACAGTATCTTCTGAATATGGACTGCTTCCATAATGTAGTAAAACTCAAGTTATACCAATACTAAGTGAAGGACTTGTCTGGATTCAGTTTAGAAATTTCAAGTGTGATATTTCCTCCTTTACTTATTAATAAACAATGAGTCTTACTGATATGAACATTTGTGAGATTTCCTATTTTACAGAAGCATCAGTATTAATCTCTGATATAGGTGAATACTAACATAACTACTTCTGTTTACTACAAAAATTTCCTAATATTTAGGAGAAAATAAAGTTCACGTCAAATAACCATGCACCTATCATTCCATTCCTTCTATCAAAAGTAAATATTGGCTTGAGACTGCTGATAACATTAAATAAAAATGAAGAGATTTATCAAGAAATCCCTAAACTTTACAGACAGGAGTTCACAGATGTAATAAATATATACACATATATGATAAAAAATAGTCGAGTAGTGACTCTAAATGTAATGAAAAATCTGGCAATAACAAGAAAACCCTCTCTAGTTAGTGGACTATAATGAAGAAAGAACTTACTCAGTTCAGTTATAAGTGATATGACATTTTAGCCAAGGTGTCAGGGCCTCCTTCATCAGTAACCAAGATATTATCAGCCCATGTTCTGAGAACAGTGTACCAGGATACTGCTACCAAAGAAAGCTTGTGAGCTTTATTCTAAAACAACTGTAGTTCTATCTTTAACTAGGTTGGTAACTCTGAAAGCCTGGCTTAAGGGCTTGCCTTTGTTCCACCTGTGTCCACACTTTGGGAATACATAAGTGGCATTCTGGACTCTAATAATAATTAAAACATTTAGAGCAAAGTCTATTTGCTGCAGTGACCTGCAAGGAATGGGAATGAATATAAGCAGTGGTCACACAGGACAAAGTTGGAAGAAGTAGTCTTAAAAAAAAAAAAAAAAAAAAAAAAAAAAAAGGTTGTAGTTTGGCTATAAAATACCTCTTTAACTCCAGTTTCAGGGGTTCTGCCACCCTCACACATACAAATATGCAGGCAAAACACTACTACACGTAAAACAAAAATAAATATTGAACACCAATTTTTTAAAAGCAGTGATAAAATGACTCTTAATCATTTTCTGCTATACTCATAGATCAGTATTTTGTTTAGTTACCATCAGGGAACCTTCCTTCTGAAGCAGATGGGAACAAATACAGAGACCTACAGCTAGACATTACACAGAGAATGAGAGATCTTGAAACACTCATCCCTAAATGGGAATGTCTCCATCAAAGGCATCCCCTCAGAGCTCAGGGAATCTCGTATACAGGAAGCAGAAAGAATGTAACAGCTAGAAGGGATGACAGATACTAAGCAAACAAGGCCCTCTAAAACAACATGTGCAAAGCTGATATGAAGTCACAGAACCTGAAACAGAATGCAAAAGGCCTAGAGAGGTCTGCACCAGATCTGCTTCATACATGTTATGGCTTCCAGTTTAGTGTTTTCATGGAATTCTTGAGTGTGCAAACAAGTAGATCTCTGACTCTTGTGCTCTCTTATTTCTGTTGATTGGTCTTGCCAACTTCAATGTTAAGATTTTTGCTTTATCTTTGTTGTGCTTGCTGGTTCTATGTCAGTTTGTCACAAGCTACAGTGACTGGAAAGAGAAGACCTTCAAATGAGAAATGCCTCACTAAGATCAGGCTACAGAAAGGCCTGTAGGGTACTTTCTTAATTAGTGACTGGTGAGGGAGGGCTCAACCCATCATAGCTGGTACTTCCTTGGATTGGTGGTCCTGGGTTCTATAAGAAAACAAGCCAAAACAACAGGATTACCAAAAGCCGTCCTGGTGAGGATACAGTATTGATTGTGTAGGAGAAGCTAGAGGCCTCAAACCAGACCAATGACTAACTGCAATGAACATTTGCAAGTAAATGTGGACAAATATACTGTGGGACACACTGTGACACACTATATCTTCCACAGCAAGATGTTTTCTATGCTCTGTTTTGTTTTGTTTTTAAATTTTTCTTATTTTTGTTTTGTATTTTCTTTTGGTGGAAAGGTTGCAAGGATAGGGCATGGATATGAAGGAATGGGCAGATGCATGGGATTGGGGTGCATGAATGTGAAACTCACAACGAATCAATAAAAAGTATAAAAAGAAAGGAAGGAAGGAACAAGTGAAGGAAGGAACAAAGGAATAAAGGAAAGAAAGAAGGAAAAAGGCCAAGCAACCCATTGGAAGTAAACCAGTAAGCAGCATTATTCCATGGCCTCTGCATCAGCTCCTGCCTTCAGGTTCCTGCCCTGATTTGAGTTCCTATCCTGACTTCAATAATAAACAGTAATATGGAAGTGTAAACCAAATAAACACCTTCCTCTAGAACTTGTTCTTTGGTCATGGTGTTTAATCACAGCAATAGAAACCCAAGCCAAGGCAGTTATATTTTATTATCTCTTAAAAGCATGTTCTTTTCTAATAAGTGACAGAATAGGATTGGACCCAGATGGGAGAAGTGGGATATAACTGGGAAGAATAGAGGGAGAGTAACCTGTAATCAAATTATATTATGTCAAAAAAGACTATTTTCAAAAAGAAAAAAAATAAAGTGTCCCCAAAGTAACAGCCAATTTACATATACTAGACTTTTTACATCATTTTGAGAACTTACTACATAAGCACTGCAACAAAGTAAAAACAAAAAGAACTACACAATCAACAAAACTAGGGGTTGGTTCTTAGAGGAAATCAAGAAGACAGATAAACCCTTAAGCCAGATTAAGCAGAGGGCACTGAGACAGTATCCAAATTAACAAAATCAGAAATGAAAAGGGAGACATAAAAACAGAAACTAAAGAAAGTCAAAAATCATGACAGCCTATGACAAAAGCCTATACTCAACAAAACTGGAAAATCTAGATGAAATGAATGATTTTCTAGACAGATACCAGGTACCAAAGTTAAATCAGGATGGGATAAACTATCTAAAGAGTCCCATAACCCCTAAAAAACAATAGAAGCAGTCATTTAAAGTCTCCCAACCAAAAAAATCCCAGGACCAGATGGTTTTAGTGCAGAATTCTATCAGATCTTCAAAGAGGACCTAGTACCAATACTCTTCAAACTATTCCACAAAATACAAATTAAAAGGCACACTAATTTGGTCTATAAAGCGATACTGGCATCTAAACCACACAAAGACACAATGGAACTTCAGACCAATTTCCCTCATGAATATTGATGCAAAAATACTTAACAAAATTCTCACAAATGTGGAATGCTAGGGCATCGAGGAAGGAGTGGGTGGGTGAGGGAGCTCTCTCATTGAATCAAAAGGGAGCAGGGATGGGATGGAGGTTTGCACAGAGAAAACAGGGAATGGGGATAACATCTGAAATGTAAATAAATAAAATAACCAATAAAAAAATACTTAAAAAAAAAAAGGATTTAGAAGCACTCTACTCAAAGGACACTCCAGATTACCCATATATCATAAAGACACATGTAGATTACCTGCATTCCCTTTGTCCAGCCCTGTTCTATCCCGGTCATCCTTATGCCACATAATGACTTGCCATGAACATCACTTCCTCTTAATCTCTCTTCCTCCCTTTGGGATTTCCCAGTGTTTAGCCTGTTCCCAAGAAAGCATCCTCCAGCATAGCACATGGCTGGAGAAATCCAGTAAACCCCCTTGGTTCACAAAATAACAAAGCAATAGCAGCTGCTTAACTGAGATCTTCAGTTGCTTATCCAGTCTTGAAACCCAGCTCAAAGGACACTTAACTTGTTCCAAGCAATTTGACCATTTCACTAAAGGCTATAGCTGACAAACAGATGAACCATAGGCTCCAACAGGGAACACAGATATCCCGACCCTGCTATGAATTAGCCTCCTCCTGAGCACTGCAATCACCCATGCTGAAAGAACATGTTGTATAAAACAGAAAGAAAAATTCAACCAGCTAACTACAAATACACAAATAAACACATGAAATACCAAAACAACATCTCCTCCAAAAAGTAAAAATCCCGTTAACATCCCCTATTGAAAATAACATGGAAAAGCTTCCAGATGCAGAATTCAAAAGAATGATTGTAACTATGGTTAAACAACTAAAAGAATACTAAGACAAAGAGATGAATGAAATAAGGAGGTCAGACCAAAACAGGAAAGTAGGCTTTGAATCTATGAAAACCCAAACTGAAATAATGCTTGAGCTGAAAATTTCAGTAAGTCAGTTAAAAACTCAACGGAAAGCCTCACCAACAGAAAGTCAGGGATGGAGGATGAAGCAGAGGAATTGGAACACCTGGTAAGCATCGAGTTTGAGAAAGAAAAAAAGTTACATGGAACAATCAAGAGAGGAAAAGTAATTCTCCACCACGTATTACAGTTAAATATTACAAATATTCTAGTACAAAAAGGTACTGAAAGCTGTGAGAAATGTCAAGACACATACAAAGGCAAGTCAATTAAAATATATTTCACAGAACTCTTTAAAACAAAAAGGGCCTAGAAAGATGTATTCCACCTTTCAGAAGTTTACAATTGTCAAAATGATTACTATGCTAAGCAAAACTGTCTATTAAAACTGAATAAGAAATAAACATTTTCCATAATAAACATGGACTAAAGATATTTTTCAGTTGTATTGTTATATTAACTTTGTTTTAATTGTTTTATTATTAAATACAGTAATTTGTATTTAAAAATACAAATTTTATTAAAATTGTAATTTTAATTATTTTATTAAATTGTTTTATTAAATTTATTCACTTTACATCCCAATATCAGCCCCTTCTCTCCTTTCAGTACTTCCTCATGCTCACATAGCTCCCTCCCCTTCTCTTTTGAGTAGGAGCCCTTCTCTAGGCATTACCCCTGCACTACCACCCCTTCAGACACCATCCCCCACCTCAAAACTCACCCCCCATCCCCACCCCCTGACATCAAGTCACTGCTGCAGGATTAGGCACATCCTTTCCAACTGAGGCCAGGCAAGGTGGTCCTGTTAGGGGTAACAGGATCCACGGTCAGGCTGGCAACATATTCAAGGAGAGCCCCAGACCCTGTTGTTGGGGGTCCCTCACATGAAGACCAAGGTGCACATCTGCTACAAATGTGGAGGGGGTCTAGGTCCAGCCCACGCTCGTTCTTTGGATGGTGATTCAGTCTCTGAGAGGCCCCAAGAGTCCAGGTAGTTGACTCTGTTAGTGTTCCTGTGGAGTCCTTGTCCTCTTCAGCTTCTTCAACCATTCCTCCAACTATTCCATAAGACTTCCCAAGCTCCATCTAATGTTTGGCTATGGGTCTCTGAATCCCACTGGCTGCTGGGTGGAGCCTCTCAAAAGGACAGTTATGCTAGGCATCTGTCTGTAAGTATAACAGAGTATCATTAATAGTGTATATGCCCAGGAGTGATATAATTGTGTCTTGAGGTATAACTATTCCCAATTTTCTGAGAAACCACCAAATTGATTTCCAAAGTGGTTGTACAACTTTGCACTCTCATCAGCAACGGAGGACGGTTCCCCTTGCTTCACATCCTTGCTAGCATGTGCTGTCCCTTGAGTTTTTGATCTAACACCCAGCCATTCAAATGCACCCATTTGAATCCCAGAGTTATTTTGAACATGTCTTTCTGTGCTTTTCAGCCATTTGAGATTCCCCTGTTGAAATTTTTCAGTTTAGCTCTATACTTGTTTTTAACTGAGTTATTTGGTTTGTTGGTATCTAACTTCTTGAATTCTTTATATATTTTGAACAGATTAATGATATTTAACTACTAAAAATGCTTCAGAGGATAAAACAGTACAATCTGTAGAGAAAAATAAACACATACAAAAAGTCACATGGAATAACAACAAAAAATACAAAACCAAATCAAACAAACAAACAAACAAATACCAGGATAGATTATAAAAATAAACCTGAAAAAATAAATAAGTACATAAGACCAAAAAAAAAAAAAATCAACAAACTGACAGTAGTTAACACATGTTGTTCAAATAACTTTGAAGAATAATGGTCTCAATTCCGCAATGAAAAGACACAGATTCACAGAATAGATCATAAATCCACTGTATTTCTACCTCTAAGAAACATTCCTCACTATCAATAATAGATAACACTGGAATGTACAAGGAAGAGAAGTGATATTCTAAATAGAACCAAAGAGACAAAGCTATTTTAGTAACCAACAAAACAGACTTCAAACCAAAATTGGTCAAAAAAGATAAGAAACAGTATCTCATACTCATAAAAGAGAAAATTCATCAACTCGATGGTATAATCCTAAACAGAGGCATCAAACACAGGAGAACCAAATTACATACAAGAAATACTACTAAAAACAGGCTGACCCTAATCCAATGATAATGGGCAATTCTAGTGCCCTATTTTCATGAATAGAAAGGTCATCTAGAAAAAAAAAGCAAACTCAGAGTTAGTGACATCATGAATCAAATGGACCTAACTAATATCTACAGAACTTTTCTCCCAAATACGAAAGAATACATATTCTTCTCAGCAGCCCAGGGAGTTTTCTAAAAAAAAAAAATCAACCACATACGAGGACACAAAGGAAGTCTTAACAATAATAGGAAAACTAAAATAACATTTTGCATTCTATCTGACCACAGTAGAATACACTGGGGTATCAACAGCAATAGAAATGACAGAAATTACACAAGTTCACAAAAATAAATAATACACTATTGACTGAAAATTAGATGAAGGCAGAAAAGAAAGAAATTTAAAATCTCTAGAGCTGAACAAAAATGAAAGCACAACAAAGCACAATCGATGGGACTAAGAGAAGACTTCACAGAATTAAATGCTTACACTAGTGGCTTTCTATCTGTTGGTCGCAAGGTCCAAGAACCCTTGGAAAAAGAGACAGTTTATTATTCCTAGCAGTAGCAAACTTATGTTATAAAGAAGCAATGAAAATAACTTCTTGTCAGTTTTCTAAGTAATGGAATGTAAGTTTTCTTTAAGAGTGTCGGCTCTGGTAAGTGAAACATACTCCAGTGGAAGAAAACAAATCCAAGAATATATGGTCAACACAAACTAGATTTGGTGGGGGTGGGAAGACACAAAATTAATAGGTAAGGGAGGAGGTAGAACTAGAACAGTAGTTCTCAACCTGTGGGTACTAACTCCAATGAACTTTTCACAGGAGTTACCTAAGACTACCTAAAACCACTAGGAAACACAGATCTTTACATTAGGATTTATAACAGTAACAAAATTATAGCTATACAGTAGGAATGAATATAATTTTATGGTTAGGGAACTGTATTAAAGGGTCATGGCATTAGGAAGGATGAAAACCCCAGGAGTTAGGTGAGGGAATGTACTGGCTAGTTTTATATCAATTTGACACAAGCTAGAATTAATTAGAAAGAACAGTAATTGAGAGAAAATGCCTCTACAGAACTGACCTGTAGGTAAGTCTGTGGGGTACTGTTTGATTAATGACTGATAAGTTCACTGTAGGTGGTCCTATCCTTTGGTAAGTGATTCTGTGTGCTATGAAAAAGCAGGCTAAGCAAACCATGAGGAGAAAGCCAGTTGGCAAAATTCCTCCAAGGTCTTTGCACCAGGCCCTGATTTAAGGTAGGTCCTGTCCTGACTTGTACCAGTGGTGAAAGAGTGACCTGAAAGTTCTAAGATGAAATAAAACCTTTTTCTGAAGTTGCTTTAGTCATGGTGTTTTATCACAGCAACAGAAACCCAAGTAAAACAGGGTGACTATGGCAAAAGCACACTGTACAAAATGTTAATGAACTAATAAAAAGTAAAATAAAGTGTCAAGTCAATATGCTTCCTTTATACCACAGAGAATGAGAAAAAAAGGGGGGGGGAATAAAATAAAATTTGTATAAGAAGATTTAAAAAGGATAAATATAATAGTGAACCAAAGAAACAATAGAATCAAAACATAAGTTTTGACTTAATAAAACTGATATACATTAACTATACTTGTCAAGAGAAAAAAAAGACTAATTTAATTTCATTTTAATACTTAACACATTCATAATTAAATGGCTCATTCTTTGTGCCATTCACCATTCAGAAGAGCACTGCTGAGGAAACAGACCTACACACGTGAAAGAAAACCATTCTAGCTCAATACAATTATTTTCCAAAGTTGTCCTGTATCTTAAAATATAAGCAGATCATGCAGGAGAAACCACAACTACCAATTTACTCAACCAACATAATTCTTAAATATTTATCCTTACACTCACAGTGGTATGCTTTTCACCTCTCAACAAAGAAACTTGCCTTTGGAACAGATCTAGAGACTATCACAGAGAACCATAACCAATCTGAATAAAGAGTTATAAAGGCCAGTCTTAAATGATAACATCTACAACACAAGTCTTTTACTTACAGCTCACAGATCATGTTTAAAGACAGGGAGGAAAGATTATAAGAGCCAGATAGCTGTAAGAGCCAGAGAATCAGAAGTTTGCTGTGAGACTGTTTCTCTAAGAAACGTCAAAGACGCTATATCCATGAAGTCTTATTAACATGACTGCCTAAACAAGACTTGAACAAGGATGACACCAACAGACATGCTAACCTGGAAGGATAAAAGCTCATGAGGGCTCAACCATCGTCAAAGAGCTATGAACAACTAAGAGAAATAAATAGTCTTTCCCAGGTAGTAGTACACCAATTGATTATTCAGTACCAAATGGTCAGTCCTGAAAAATATACATATAATACATACAAGTAGTGCTATATGGACTGAGCAGGCTGAGTGTGTGAGGTGTATGTGTGTGTGTGTGTATGAATATATAGTAAATGTATAAACACACACATAACAACAACTAAAAAACCAGGGCCATAGTTTGAAAGAGAAGAAGGAGGGTACATTGGGAGGGCTAGGAGGGAAATATGAGAAAGAAAAAATGATATATTGTAATCTCAAAAAAATATTTAAACAAAAGTATAAGCAGAATAATTTATTTAGGAAGATCAAATGAGATTCAAAAGAGGTTCTAGCCCGGCGGTGGTAGCACACGCCTTTAGTCCCAGCACTTGGGAGGTAGAGGCAGGTGGATTTCTGAGTTTGAAGCCAGCCTGGTCTACCAAGTGAGTTCCAGGACATCCAGGGCTATACAGAGAAACCCTGTCTCCAAAAACCAAAAAAAAAAAAAAAAAAAAAAAAAAAAAAAAAAAAAAGGTCTAAAATGGGAGAAAATTACCTATAATCAATTCAGCAGATAGAATGGTAAGACTTTTTTCTTTTCTTATAAAGTAGGCAGACACAGGGGCATCTGTGAGTCTGAGGCCAGCCTGGTCTAAATAGCATGTTCCACGCCAGACAGGGCTACACACACACACAGACACAGACACACACAGACACACACGCACGCACGCACGCACACAGAGAGAGAGAGAGAAAGAGAGAGAAATGTTTTCTCATAAAAAGTATTTTTTATGAATGCTTTTATAAATGGAAAAAGATAAAAATAACCTGTTTTGCATAGGTGTTCATAAATGGGAATTATTAAAGACTAATTCAATTTGCAAGATAATAGAACGGTGCAACTCATTCATAATTAGAAAATAAAGATCAGTTTTGAAGACAAAAATAACCCAAATATAGGAAATAATGAGCCATTTGGAACCAAATTTAGCAACAAATACTGAGTTAAAGCAGGAATACCAGTAATATATAAAAAGAAAACAACAATACTATTGTCATGAGATAAAAGAGTCATAAGGTTATAGTCAGGCCTCATTATATGTCAAAAATCATTACCGAGAAAAGATCTAAACACAAGAACTTCTGGTAAAACCGGAATTCTTTAATATTTTTTAAAATAAAAGAAAATCCTAAAATTCACCAAGTTATTTAAAAAAAAGAAAATTGAAATCTAAATATTACTAATGGGAAGATTATCTGAGAAAAAAATAATCTTGGAATTTAATAATCAAATTTACTCACAATTGAGTGTTAAATAAAGAAGTTTCAATCTACAAATAGTTCACTTACCTCTACTAACATACTCAAAAGTATATTCTAAATACGATAAACCCTGATTTTTTTCTATAGCACAATTTTATTAACAAAAAAAGAAAGAGCCTAGTCTCTGTATAAAGCAGTACCCAATATATGGTTTTAAAACTAAATAAAAAATTAAACTAATCGGATAAAATTGATTCTTTCTCTCTCAACAGCCATTTATTGGCTATAGCTGATCATCTAGAGATGGGCCTAGAAAATTCCCCCTATCCACATTAGCATGTTAACTGACATCATCATGCAGGCCTTATTTAGGCAACATATTGCTGAAAATCCAAGGGTAAACTGGTATCCTAGTCAGTCTTCTTGCTTTTACCTAGGCCTAGACCCTAGTGGCATATAGAATCCCAAGTGGTCATCCATAACACATGTATACATGAGTGTAATGGCTATTTTTGGTTGTGAACTTGATTATATCTGGAATGAACTACAATCCAAAATTGGAGGGCTCACCTGTGATGCAAATCTTGAGGCTGGGAGATACAAGTTTCTGATAGTGGAGATCTTGAGGAATAGTAACTATGAATCCCAGGAGACTAAGGCAAGATCTCTCTGAGTTCAAGGTCAGACTGGAACAAAACAACTCCCAGATTCAGGTGTGGCAGTACACACCTTTAATTTGGGCCATACCTTCTGCTAGGGATCTACATAAGGACATTGGAAGAAGGAAGATTTGCTCTTCTTTACCTGCTTCTATTTACTTGCCAGCGTATCTGTTGGAATCTACTAGCCTTGTGGGATGGAGCAACTACTAGATTCTTGGAATTCCCATTCACAGCTGACCACTGTTGGGGAGTTGGACTACAGAATGTTAAGGCACCGTAACAAATTCCCTTACTATATAGACACTATCCATAAGTTCTGTGACTCTAAAGAACCCTGACTAATAAAATGAGTAGCAATAAATAGGTTCAGTAGGTAATGTGTGTGTGTGTGTATGTGTGTGTGTGTGTGTAAAACATTACTAAAGAGAAGTCATAAATTTGAGTGAAAAGGGGCAGAAGTTGGAAGGAGAGAGGGAAAGGTTGAAATGATGCAAATATAGTGCACTTGTGTACAGAAATGCTCAAAAAATTAAATTAAAAAAATCAGATACACTGAAGTACTACAGCCTTATTACAATGAAATCCAATGTCTAAAAATTATTCTTATTTTGGGCTTGTACCACAGTAAGAGCCAAGATTTTAAACTCTACTAAATACAAAACAAACAAACAAAAAGACTTTATATATTTATGTTCATTTAAGAAAATACTAGTAGTGATGTATTATTTTGAAATATACAGTTAATACGTTTGGAGTTATTTAAAATTTATATTGAGAAAAAGGTATTTTCACTATTGCTGTAGACGAGCATCTACATAAGACTGTTAAATTGATTGTTGTTTTATATCAAACAACTTTTATAATACTCATTTTTATTGTTATGATATTTTATAAATTTTAAGGAATATGACAAAAAAGATATTGTAGGTATTGAAGGGGGTTTATGGGAGGAGTTGGGGTACAAAAGGGAAACAAAAATGTGATTTAATTCTATTTACTTAAAATATGTTTTTAAATGTTAACAAATTCAGATAAATTGAAATCATGTAACTTTTTTCTTTATAATGCAATAAAAGTTAAAAAAATCAGATAAAAATTAACACATGCTTTCTGTTCTAATCCTCTCCCCTTACAGTATAATTTTATAATAGAGATGTCTCATTTTGAAGGCTACAGCTCTAGCCAAGAAAATAAGAGAACTGAGGGAAAAAAACACAAAAGTAAAGAGACAAGAGAGTTATAGTACCAGGGAAAAAGAAAAAACTAAAAAGAATTAAGAGAGAATCTATATGAATATGTTTTTTTGTAAATTTTTAAGTGGGTAATGCTAGTACACATAGAAATACAGCTGTTTTATGAGACCATTCAGCTTTGTTCCAGAGTATGCGAACAATTAAATATTTCTAAATTAAATATTCTAGCACTGACTAGGAAATAATGAAGAAAATATAGTACATTATATAAATACTTTGATTATATAAATTAGTAAGACAGGGAGATTTTGAGGAGTAGGAAAGAAATGAAATGACTATTATTCAGACATGGGTAACACTGACTAGAGCGAACTTTCACAGAAACTTTCATAGAGACCTACTCACAAATATGCAGCTAGGCACAGTGCAGGCATATAACTAGCTGCAGAATAGTAATTTGTTCTCTTCACTGAGAAAAAGAGTGAAAGACTGATACAACTGAAACTTCTACTTTTAAAAAAATGTATTTTCAGCAGGAAAAAGGGAGATACATAATCAAGTATGCCAACTTTAAAAACTGAACTATATTTGATTGTCAGACAGCTCATATTGAACACTTCCATCATCCTATAGACCCTTATGAATGGTGCGTGTGTGTGCCTCTGTGTGTGGGGGAGGATGAGGGGGGAGGTCCATTGCCATTTTGCTAAAAGACATGTTGTCAAATAACCTTCTAAATACTTATATTTATACTCATAAATTTGTGCTAAAATCAACTTTGGTCAGAAAGGTTTCTTTTTGTAGTAGGCAGTGCTTAATATAAGATTTATAACTAGTCAACAAGCCGCGAATCAGATGGTGTGTGCATGTTTCTGAGAAGGACTGGACTGGACTGGCTAAAGACAATCAGCTGAAGGCTCATGGGTTTTTAAGTACTGTGGCTCTCTGAAGCTTAAATGAGTTCCTTGCAATGAGTAGAATTTCCCTCCTGTCCCTTGATACATGTTTAAAAGCCTCACAGCATGTGTAATGTAACTACTTCGGTTCTGAACTGAAAAGAGACACACAGATGTGTGTCTAGGAGTCATCATCTGAGAAAGAGTCTGAGTAGTATATGTAATCAGAAAATAGTTTATACATTTACAGAAATTTCAAAGAATAAAAATATTTTCAAAAGCACTAGATCCTGTTCAGTTCTCCCACAAATTAACCGAAAGACTCCCAAACTATACACCGATTACCTTAATTTCACCAAGTAATAGTTGTTGCGGGAAATATAAGAAATGAATCCACCCCGCAAGCTCACTTTCCCACTGGGCCACATTTTTTGAGCCGGTACCATTCAGCCTCAAAAACTCCAGCAGACTTTTGTTATTTCCTCCCAGCAAACTATATATTTTGCTCACATGCAACTCTTTACATACTCCCACAATCGTTTATCTAAATAACGCCTATTACCCAATAAGTAAAGTATGACTCTTAAGGCCTTAATATCCAATCAGATTTATATAATAATAAAATCACAATTGCAAGATGCCAATACAATAATTTTAGAACCAAATAATAAAGACAATAGTCTAACCCAATTCATCTATTTTGCATGAACCTGCTTGGTTGTATAACCTCGTGGGGTCTGGTTTCTCCTTATCGTCTGTATCCATGATGACCTCCTTCTCCTGCTCCTGACTCTTCTCTCTCCTCCAACTCTAGCTCCACCTCTCTATTCCTGTCCAATCACAAGCCTGCTAATGTGATTGGACAGAGAATATGCTACAGCAAATAGTCCTACATTCTTTCAAAAAATTACCTACAGGTCATCCCAAAACAAAACAAAACAAAACAAAAAAAAATTGGTTGTGTCTGGTAGAATAATAAATCCAATCCATGGGGCTGGAGAGATGGCTCAGCAGTTAAGAGCACCGACTGCTCTTCCAGAAGAACTGAGTTCAATTCCCAGCAACCACATGGTGGCTCACAACCATCTGTAATGGAATCTGATGCCCTCTTCTGGTGTGTCTGAAGAGAGCAATAGTATAGTCATATACAAATAATAAATAAACAAATCTTTAAAAATAAATAAATAAATAAATTCAAGCCACTAGAACTTTGGGTACCATTTTAAAATCATCATTTGTAATGTAGTAATATTTGTGTCAAGCTTGTAACAAACAAGCCAACGGCTGTGTTACTACTTGTACAGTAGTACATATACAGAGCACAATGAGTATGCTTTGTCTACAAGCCCTTGGCAAATGTTTCTAGCTATACAATCCTTAAAATAAATGAAGCGAAATGTCTTGCCTTTAAAGATCATTTCTAAAATGACAGTTTATAGCAATTTTTAAAACCATCTTAGCAAAGTCTGTGTGGTAGATAGCTGATTCAACCTGACACAAACTAGAGTAATCTGTAATGAGGGACCCTGAACAGAAAATGCCCCATTAAGATCTATCTATAAGACATTTTCTTATGGGATTGATGAGGAAGGGCCCAACCCATTGTGGGTAGAGCCACCCCCCAGGCTGGTTGTCCTGGGTTCTGTAAGAAAGCAGGTTGAGCAAACCAGAAGGACCAAGTCAGTAAGCAACATTCCTCCAAGGCCTCTGCATCAGCTCTAGCCTCCAGATTCCTGCCTGTTTGAGTTCTGTTTTGACTTCTTGTTTGATGAGCAGCGTGGCATGAAAATGTCAGCCAGAAAAATCCTTTCCTCCCTAACTTGCTTGTTGATCATCATGTTTCATCATAGCAAAAGGAAACATAAGCCGGGCAGTGGTGGCGCATGCCTTTAATCCCAGCACTTGGGAGGCAGAGGCAGGTGGATTTCTGAGTTCCAGGCTAGCCTGGACTACAGAGTGAGTTCCAGGTCAGCCAGGGCTACACAGAGAAACTGTCTCGAAAAACCAAAAAATAAAACAAAAATAAAAAATAAAAAATAAAAATACAGTCTGTAAGTCAAGTTGTTTTAAACAACTGCAGTATGTAACAGCACACAGACTACTCAGCGTGCCACCTTCACAATCTCCTCCACGGTTGTTAAAATCACTTACTCTTTTATTAACCCACGTGAGTGTCTGTGGAGAGGTTATACTGATTTGGGCAGCACAGACACATGGAAGGACAAGAGGAGGCATTTCCTAGTTTCAATTTAATATAGCACTCAGAAACTTTGGATATAATTTTATATACTTCAATAGTGTTTAAGAGAATAAACAAGATAGCAGAAATCCCCCCCCCCTTTTTCTTAGGGAGAAAGTTTAAAGTCATTAAAATTTATTCTTATTCAAACGTATGTATACATTTATGTGTGAACATTTATTTAAGTAGCACGAACATAATAAAAGGAACAGGGCCATCAGAGGAAGCACTTAACTCAAAAGAATCATTTCAAGTTCATAAAGTCAGTAAGAATACATTTACTTTGGTATCTGCTTAGGAAGTTTTGAATATTTTACCAATGGTTGAAAGCTCTGAAAAGACAAAAATAATTTAAACTGTAGCCAGTTAAGCAAACCACTCAAGAGGTTGATACAAGTTAACAAAACATATCGTACATTTATAGAATTGTGTTTAGTCATTTCAATTGAAGTAACAAATAACAAATTGTAATTTAACCACCTCTCTTCAAGTAGCAATAAACTATGAGATATTTTTATTTATGTACATTTTATTTATATATTTTAATTTAATTAATATTTGTGTATTAAAATTATTTTATTATTATATATGTTATATAGTAATATACTATATTATATAGTATACAGTATATACTATATTATATACAAATATATAATTACTTTATTATTAGTATTATTAAAATATTAAGTTTTATTTAAACTATATAAATAATATACTTTAACAATAAAGTATTTAAATTATATATATGCATATGTGCATGTATGCGTGTATATGCGTGTGTGTGTGTGTGTGTGTGTGTGGTTACAAGATTTTAGTTCCAATACAGAGGGTGGCAAGGAATGGCTGTTCCACAGGGCCAGAACTTAGCCCACGATAACTATCTTTTGGACATAAAACATTCCAGTCTCCACACAGTACTAGAATTCTAATTAGCCAATCAGTCTCTACAGATAGATTCCTTACATAGGAATATATCCAGATGCAGCTTTTTTTCAAAATTCTTTATTCAGAGCTCACCCTGTTGGCCAAGCATCATATTATGTGTATACAGGAGCCACATGTTGTTTACTAAATATTATAAGATCCATCATAGCTAGGAATCTCATTCCTATCTGAGGCTCAATTGTAGGCAAGACAACAAACAGTCTTCAGGAGAGAGGAACAGCTGAAAAGCCAATAGGAAAGAAACTCCTGGATCATATCAAAACTAGTCATCATGGTCCAGGTTAGAATTTTTTTACACCCTCTCTAAATGACATTATATTTATATGTGACATAGATTATTGTATATAAAATGAAATAACCCTGAACATAGTTTGACCTACAGAAACAAACGTTTAAAATTATCTAAAATAAGCAAAACTTACAAGATTGACTATATACTTCCCTCTGATTTTAGTTATTTGTATTTGATGAACTGTCTTATTTATTTTTAAATGGTTAGAAATAGTACATTTAAAAGGACTTATTGTCATATTGTCTCTCCTTCATATTACTAAGATATTTAATTTTTAATCCCAGCCAATTGTACTATAGAACATTTCAGATTCAAATTAAATCAAGAAGCATCAGTACTTAAAGTATAAAACATCATCAATATTGGTATTAGATGGTGATGTCTTTCATATAATTTTGATAAGAAGAATTAAACAAAATGCTTGGGTATCTCTAGCTTGAGTAAATGGAGTTAAAGTTCAACTTAAACTTTTGTTTTATCTCTGGTGACCTTGCCAGGTCTTACTTAGCCTGATGTCTTTTTTTTTTCTTTCCTTTTTTTCTTTTTTATTTATTTTTTTGCCTGATGTCATTATTACCAGGCCCTCATAAAAATCCTAAGCTAAAGGCCTAGCAAGGTTGCAGGAGAAGCAGCAGAAAAATGCAGAATTGTGCATTTGAGGAGGAGTGTCAGGAAACAAAGGCCAAATATTAAGAAATTGAAACATTTCAAAGATAACAAAAAATAAGACAAAAATCAAAATGTCTTCAAAATTCAGTAATTGATCAAAATACTGAAAACAAGCTAAAAAGCCAGAATCCAAAATGGTTTCAGAGATCTAAATGCAAACAAAGAAAACAAATCAAATATCTACATTAAAATGCTCTCAAAGCAACCAAACCAGTTACTGTAAACCAAATACTTTGAAAGCAAACAAAAACGCAACTTAATAAAGTAGCCAGCTCGGCATAAACAAAATGGATCCTCAACCAAACCAAGGAAGGTCCTGAGCCCTGGAAAGAAGTTACCAACAATCCACCTGAAGTGTGCAAGGGATCCATCCTGTAAAAAGTGGGTCACTCTCAGTGCCAGAGGTTGGCACAGGGACTGTCAATGTAAAATCTCTCATTTTAAAAGGAAAAAAGACAGCTCACTGTAGCCAGCCTGTTTCTCATAGTATGAGGGAACACTTCAGGGCCTTGGCAACTGTCCCTAGATAGAGCTCTGCAGACAATATAGATTGACCCATTCCAGACATGGCCACTCAAATCAGTCCCCTGCATGTAGCCCTTCTGTGAAGAAAGAGATGAACTGTCATATTTGTGTGTGCCCAGTCTGGTATTGTATATATGTCTCTCGATCCCTGGGCTCTAATACCCACTTGGTGAGTGTACTTGTTGGATCCTATCTAAAGGATTGTGGTCCAAACAATCAATTTATAGTTTTATGATTCTTGTAGCTATAGAAATATCACTTGGTACCATATGCTGGGCTGTTTAGCACATTTGTTGGTGGACATCTGCAGCCTGTGGAAGCAACAGCAGACTTTCTCAGCTATCATCATTAACATTCAACTACTGCTTCTCCATTTGATGCCATGTCCAGGTAGGTGCTCTTGGGCATGTCCTTCACTGTCAGATGCATCATGTCCCTACTCCCCAAACAAGTCCACTCCAAAGCTGACCATGGCCTTGAGTTTGGAAAGGGTTTTTAGCTGGTGCTGATCTTGGGACACGGGTGGGGTGCAGCTTGCTCATGAGTGCATATAGGCTAGCTTCATCTTTCAGACCCTGAATCTAGCTAAGGAGCTAGGATTCTTTCTGGGAGTTGTATCTGAGCAGGAACTGGATTATGACCTCAACTCCCCCTGGTTCAACTGCCTAAAGCTTCCTGTGTGAGGAACACCAGCACTAGATAGAAGTGAACAAGACTGGAAAGGAATGTGCACAGAAGCGGGGCTATCTGCTTTCCTTAAGTATTGCCTCTTTGGTGAAGCCTAACCACATTTTATTTAGTAAAAATAATTAAACCACAAGTTACATGGCCCTTATTGTAATGGCTCTTCAAGTATTATTGAAATACATATAGCAGCTAGTGATCATGATCGGTAAGGTTTTGCTTCACACCTTAAAACTTTATTCCTATACATATAATTTCATTTGATCTTCTACAAAAGTACTATGATGTGAGATAGAGAAATGGTTTAGCAGCTAAGAGCACTTGCTGCCCTACCAAATAACATGGATTAAATTTCCAGCACCCACAACTATCTTTAACACCTACTTGAGCATCAGGCACATAAAATAAAAATAATAAAATATCTTCAATATAAATATAATCAAAAAACATTTGAATAAAGAGATTTAAAGGGTCATGTGCAAAGTCTATTTTATTGATAAGGAAACTTTATGTACAAAAAACCCAATATAAGCTTGGGGTATTGATTTTTTTCTAAAAGGTCAGGAAATCAGAAACTCATAAGTTCTAGTTGAAAATATTCAATTCTAACCTCCTTTATTTTATCTATACAAATCCAATGCTTGCTTGGTATAGTTAAGTCACATTGTCTTGACTGGATTTGAAATTAGCCATTGCTAAAGAATAAGATACTTAGAAAAAGCAATATATAACTTATGCCTTCAAAAACAAAGCACAAAGTTAGGCTGCTCTTAACTGAATAATCCAGAGAATATTATTAAAGTTGAAATTTTGGTTACAGACATTAACTTCAGGGTCAAAAGCAATGTGCACTCTTAAGCCTCAATTTTCCTATCCATAAAATGGGAATAATAATTTCAAAATACTAGTTTGGTCAGGGGGAACACATACAAAATATTTAGTTCTGTGTCTAGTACAGAAACAGCACTCCTTATAAAATGAATGTAGAAAACAGCATTATCAGAATCTATGAAAGAGGGAACTTTACCCAAATAAGGTTCTTGAAATCTTATCGTTGCTTTTCTACTTTCTATCACTTGAGCTCCCATCAGTTTTTCTATTAACTATTAACTTAGATGCTCTCATGCTGCTTATTTCTAACAATTTTATCTACCTTTTAATCCAAATTAGGATTTGATACCCAAGCACTCTCTCAGAAATTGCATAACCTGAGTGAACTTTCCTGAAACAATTGATTTATATCTTTACTGAGCTGTTGAGTGCCTCTATTAAAGCTCACTGGCATTACCTTTAAAAAAAAATCTATGTCGGAAACTTGCAAGTTCAAAACAAAAGGGCGGAAGACTCTAACAGGAGGTACTGAAGTGAAGGATGAGTCTGCAGAACACACAGTATCTCTGAAACAATTTTTAAAAGGTAGGTCTTATAGAAAGATGCTTTTTAAAATTTTCTGATGAAACTGGAAGAAAAGATCACCTGTGTGCTGAGCTGCTGTGGGGTTATGGGAGTGGTACTAGAGCACAGCTGCAGGGGATAAAGGTACCTAGTTTTACTGAGCAGCACTGGTCTGCAAGCAGGTTGGGCCAGTGGCCAGGACACCACAATGGAGCTTCCTGCTGAAGTTTGTGCTGCTAACCCTGCTTAGGGGAGGAGAGCTTGGGTCTCATGAGCTGCCTGCAAGCTGCAAGCATAGTGATCATACCCAGTGAGCCAGTGGGGTGGCTGGCACAGAGAGATGTACAGTGACCTAGAGCTCTCAATTATCCTGCTGCGGGACACCCTGACTCTAGGCAACAACAGGATATCTAAGAGGAGTCTCAGCGATAGTCCAGTATTTATGGTGCCCCAGAAACCCCTGAACCAGACCAATAACTCACTGCAAAATGCATCTGTTTGGGTAAACAACATACTGTTTGGCACACTGCAGTTTATAATGCCACTGATGAATAAATATGCGATGGAGTGGAACTACAGTGGCAGTAGTGGCAATAGATGTTGGAATGGAGTAGAGATGGAAAAAGCAGCATGTCTGTGCTGGGTTGGGCCAGCAGTGTGGTATACAATAGATTGTCTGGAGGCAGGACTGCCCTGGCTCTGAGCAATACCAAGATGTCCAAGATGGAAAACCATTTGTTTTCTGTACTGGGCCTTCTCAAAAGACTTCCATGGTCTATGCTGCCACCAGAGGCCATGTTGATATTAATGGTCCATGATCCAACATGGGGAGTTAGGGGGTAGAAAGGTATAGAGTTGGGAGTGGAGGTGGGGGAGGTAGAAGGGTGTGAAGGGGGGTTGTTGGTGCTACTGATGGAGATTATTAGATGCCTTTGTTGATGTTTGTGGTAGGTGCTACTGCCACAGGCCATTTGTCTGTAATCCCTCCTGTGACTGGGGGCCATGTAGAAGTCTATGATCTGTGCTGCTACTGACTGTTATAGGCAAGGAAGCTTTAATTGCAGTGGTATTATTGACTGCAGACTAATAGTTCAGAATGGGAGACATTGGATACTTCTATGACAACCCCTCATGAAGGAAGGGAGGGTTGGTTGGGTGGGTGGGTCTAGGCAGGAACCCATAGAAAAGAGCCCTTAAAACTGTTCATGGTTGATGGCTTCTGGTGGGGAGGTAGGGAAGGACTCAGTTAACTTTAAGGTCCTGGCTACTGGGAGTTTGGCTATGTTCCAAAGATTATACAGGCAACATGAACTAGACTTGGTAAACTTTTTTTTTCTTTTTCTTTTTTAAGGGTAGGAGGGTGGACTTGAAAGGAATGGGAACTGAGTATGATCTGGGTGCATTGTATGAAATTCCCACATGAAAAAAATATATGTTAGAAAAGGGAAATGGCTATTTTACAAACTAAACTGAATTTATTTTCTGGCCCTTTGTTTTCTTTCTTCAGAAAAGGAATACCTAATTTCTTAACCACAGGAAGACTACAGTGTCCATGGGTAAAATGAAGAAAGGTCTTTAACATACTAAGGATAGTTTCTGCGCCATCAGTTCCCAATTCTGCATGCACTGACATTGTCTCTAGTCACCTAACTGCCAAAACTTTCATATTAAATAAGAACTATGCTTTTCCCCCCTCTCAATTCTCTCCTCTTTCCCTAAATTTTCCTGTTCGAGGAAATCTTCTTTAAGTAATTAATGTTTATCTTCAACATTTATTTTTCAAATAGAATCACAAAAGTTCTTTGCCTTCATATTTTTCTGTTTGCTTCATGAAACAATGATTAGAATATTTTTTTACCTTAAAATGCTTGATTTATTTACATATCATCCCCTAATATTCATCTCCTATAATTCACTGAAAACCTGAATGTTACAAGAACAAAAGAAATACCAAAGTAAACTACCCGGTAGAGATGAGAGCAATAATATCTACTGAAAATTCTGCATTAATTTTGCAATATCCTCCTGCCAAGCAAATGAAGAACACTCTCTCAAACCTCTTAAATCTATCAAGAGGGGCTAAAGAGATGTCTCAGCAGTTAAAAAAAGACAATGCCTTTGCAGAGGACAGGAGGAAGCAGAGCTCAGTATACAGCACCCATGCCGGGTAGCTTACAACTAACTTAACTGTAGGCATTCCATGCCTTCTTCTGGCTTCCAACAGTATTGCACTCACATATACAACCACACAGACATATACTCATGTTAAAAATAGAAATAAAATCGTTCCTTTAAAAAAAAAAAGTCAAGAAACCGCAATGCACTACTTTTTGTAAATACTTGTGCTATTATTTTCTGTATTAACCCTATGGAACAAATGTTTCACTGCAAGAGTTTAACTTAATACTTAAAACTACATATTTACCTAACCCATTTTTAAACAAATCTAAGAAATGCTTCTTATTCTAGAACTCCAAGACACTTGATTTCTTTTCATGTCTTTGGCATGTCCTGAACACAGATGTATTAAGTTTTTAAATAGACCAAGAACTGAAACAAAGACTACATAAAGATCACAGAGTTAGATAAACAAAGTCCCCAAACTTATTCAACTTTCTTAAACCTGTGAATCTAGAAAGAAGCACTGGCAGCCAAGTTCCTCCAACTCCTCAGAGTTGCTTCCCGACCACTTTTCCAGCCCTCTTCATATACCAACAACTCTTTTCTCCCTTGCCTTCACTTCTAATCTTTCCTAACATCAGTTAAGATTACTCCACACCTGTGGACTTTCAACCGACTACCTACTAGCAACAAATCCCTTGTCCTTCCTGAATAACCTATTTTAACATGTTATAACTTATTCTCAAATTAACTTCTTTGATAGCTTTACTAACTCTGAAAATAAATCTTGCTTTACCTTTTTATAACAGACTTAATCTTTTAATACCTTGCTACCAATATATCCTTGCTCTGTCACCAGTCTTTCCTTAAAATTATCTTCCTTACCAAACCTGAAATCTACATGTATTACTTTCTAGAGGGTATGTTTAAGAATTCACTATTCTGTTCCATTACTATAACCTACTAATAAACTCTATTCCTTATCATGCTCCTCACCTTTTTTGAGCTGAGAAGTAGAGCATAGAAAGGCTTCAAAGGAAGCAGAATAGCAGCTGTGTAAGGATATAGATTTCATTAATTAGTACTTTTTTGTAAACTCAGTTGTCAAATAATTTGCTTCAAAATAAAGGCCTTACCAAATGGTGAAATAATTAGTTGGAGGTTTTAAGTATAATGTCATAAGAGCTTTCTGACTGTTCAAAATGGTAGTCCTTACCTAAACATGCCTATTTCAGTTTAAATTATAAAACTATAATTCCAATTCTGCAACTGTTCTAGATTCAATTTAACTGTTCAACAGACCTACAAAGGCAATAGCTGCTCTGTTTTAAAGCAAAGATTGCAGAAACTTCTTATCATGGCAAACAGATTTATGAAACAGAATCAGTAAGCACACTCTAAGAAAAAATAGCCAGTATTTCAATTCATATACCTTTCCCCATTTATGATGGTTAATCTTCATTGTCAACTTAACTATTCTGGCACCAATTAAAACTCAACTAGCCAAACACAAGGGTGAGAATTCTTCATTGGATCATTTGAGATGGGAGATCCACCCTAAATCAGGATCATTTGAGGTCAGAAAACTTACCTTAAATCTGGGCCACATATTCTGCTGGCGACCCACATAAAACAACTGAGAAGGAAGATTTACGTTTTGCCTGCTTCACCTCACTCTCCCGGTAAATTCATTTCTTCACTGGACTTAAGAGCCGCCTTCTCCGGGATTCCAATGTAGATTAGAGACAAGCTGAGCCGCTATCAGATTCCTGGCCTTTCTTTTCTGTCAGGAGATGACCATAGTTGGACTAGCCAGACTGAAACTTGTAAGCCACTCAAATTAAGTTTAATATATATAGATTTATTCTATAGGTTCTGTTCTTCTAGAGATGTCTGACTAATAACCACACTTTACTTATTCCTATCCTGGTAGATCAGAATATCATAAACTGCAGCAATATACTCTTGTCTGAACTCAAAGTAGTCAATAAAGGGATCAGCATCAAACACATCTCTGTAATCACTCATGGCAGCAAAGAATTTGCTATTCTTAATCCTCGCTGTTTGTCCTGGTTAGGTTTTTTTTGTCAACTTGACATTTGGAAAGAGGAACCTAATTGAAAAAAAAAATGCCTGTATTGGATTGCCTGTAACCAAGTCTATAAAGCATTTTTGATTACTGATTGATGTAGGAGAATTCTAACGTAACTTATATACATTAAGAGTTTAGGCTCCCTCAAAAAAACAAAAATACAAGCAAGACAAGCTTTTACCATTGTTCCTGGTTGCCCACCAGACCCTATAGTGAAGACAATGTACACTTTTACCGCAGGACATGAAGAACTCAAGTAAATAATGACTGGGAGGAATTCTTTCTAATGGCTAGTTTTCATAATACCACAGGGTGCTATGTACACTGTTGGAAGAGAAATATCAACACTTTACTTATCTGTGAAGCACAAGAGCTACAATAACCATCTGCATGGTAAGATATATACCCATGGTTAATAATAGGGTAAGCAACTGCTTTCTGATTCAACTTAAAGAGAACTGAGCACTTGGGAGGCAGAGGCAGGTGGATTTCTGAGTTCAAGGGCAGGCAGCCTGGTCTACAGGGTGAGTTCCAGGACAAGCTAGGGCT
>NW_022196897.1:11189076-11199971 GCF_008632895.1 Mastomys coucha
TGTACAGGAGAAAAAGCATCCCTAGTAGCTTAAATATGGTCAAGAACTCATGGCAGCAAAGCTCATAGGCCCTACAGGTGAATCTAAGTGCCGGCTACAACTTGACACAAGCTGTAGTCATCTGAAAGGAAGAATCCTCAATTACGAAAAGTGCCTTCAAAAGATCAGGCTGTAAGCAGACAGTCCTGTATGGCATTGTGGATGGGACCATCCCTGGGTCCTGGGTTTCACAAAATAGCAGTTGAGCAAGCAATGAAAAGCAAGCTATTACGAAGCACTCATTTATGGCCTTTTACAAGGGCTCCTGCCTCCATGTTTCTGCCCTCCCAGACTCAGATCCTGGTTTCCTCTCCTTCAATGGATTGTGATTATGTAAGCCAGGGACTGAGGACAAGTGGATGAATGGAGCTCAGAACTTCTATGATGGTTAACATATTCTGTATGACATTATGTATGACATTATCATGACAGGTATATATAAATTTGATGAATTTGATAGAATATATAGTAGTTGTTCTTAATAGAGGTATGTAGAGTAATAATGATATGTTAATTCAGATTAACTGATTGAAACAAATGATCCATTCTGGTAGATCAGTGATAGCATTTGAAACTATGTGAATATGGGCACAGAAAAAAATTGAGAAATCTTTGTACCTTCTGTTCAACTTTGCTGTAACTGATAAGAGCCTCAACATTTTTCTCCTCTTAAATTAATTACTTAGGGTAGGGGCAAATGAGAAGTTTACAAATACTCTATATAAAACTTTTAAAAATTATTTTGCTTCAGAAAACACAACCATGTAGGAAACAACAGTATGTTCTTTTATTTTACTTTTCATTTTGTTACCTGTGGGTGTTTTGTCTGCTTGTGTCTCTGTGAATCACATATTACAATTCTCATGGAGGCCAGAAAAGAGTAATGGTTCCCCTGGGGAGGGAGTTAAAGGCAGTTCAGAGTTGTGAGGGAGCTGGGAACTAAACTCAGGTCCACTGGAAGAGCAGCAAGTGATCTTAACTACTGAGCCATTTCAAGTATCAATATGTTCTTTAAAAAAAAAAAAAAAACTCCAAAATATTTTAAAATAGATCTACATTAGCTACTAAGAGAATAAATCTGCTGCTTTTGTTATACTTTTCACTTCTGACAAACAGTAATCCCAAGGATAGAGAAAACATGTTTTCTAAATAACATTCCTGTTTTGCAGGTCTCTATTTCCAGGACACCTTCAAATCAGTGGTGTATACAACCTATCAAAACCAGTTTAAGACAATGAAACTTTAAATCTAAAAACAATATTGACTTTAGATGCGTCTTCACTCCATAGTCCCTGAATCTCTGAAACTGACAATCTCCCTATCTCAGCCTCTTAGATAATGGAACTAAGGCTGTATGTTACCACACCTGGGACCTTAAGTTATAAATTTACTAGCTTTCAGCTATGGAAAGTTCAGTTGCCTATAATTATGTTACACAACTCAGATATTATGCCAATAATTAAGAAATAATAACAGCAACTGAAGATCATATGAAAAACAATTGTTTCTTAATCAGACCTACAAAACTAAGAGGCATGGAGATCACAGGTGTGGTGAATGTTAAAAGCAATAAAAAAACTGTTAAAAAAAAAGATTCAAAAGTTGCAAAGTTCTTAACATAAAATTTAAGAAGACTAAGTTAGACAGGCAAGTGTACCTGCAGCCAAGTCTAACAACTTGAGTTCAATCCCTGGAACCCATGGCAGAAGGAAGGAAGTCACTCCCTTACATTGTCTTCTGATCTCTAGACATGAACCATGGCATGTATGAATACATGCATGCACCATGCAAAGGAAGGAGGGATGTGAAACAATTTCAAAACATTTTACCAGGCATGCAGTGCATGCATATATTCCCTCCACTGCAGGACTAAAGGTCAAGGCCAGCCTCACCTACGAAGAACTTGCCTCAAAACAATATAAGGTACATCTTAAGTTCCTTTTCTTTCAAATCATTGTTTTCTTTGACTGGGACCCTGCTGAACTAAGGCTTTGCCAGCTACAGCATTAAAAACCCTTGCCTATACATGCTGTCAAAAATAACTCAAGTCTTTACACTTCCCACCTACTACACTACGCACTCAAGTTCAACTTGCTATTAAACACTCTAGCCCAATGTCACTCTTTCTCCAAGTCAACTTAAACAAACTGTTTTGATGGTACTATTCATACCAGAGTAACAATTATTCATCTACCTGGCCATTGCTACCTACACTCTAAGTTCTTAACTACATAGTTAAGTCTAGAACTCAGTATCTGATAGTGGGTCTTTTAAAAAAGACTTTAAATTAGTAAGGGGGAAAGGTTTCAGATATGTGTCCAAATGTCACCAAACAAAACAAAACATATATATGTGTGTGTATGTATATATGTACATATACATATATATTTGGGCCAGAGGTCAAGAAGGAAAATATGGTTCATGCTATAGATTTTTAATCCCCGTATGTTTATAGTGGTAGCTTTGGCAATTAAAAACTAATTTAATCATCAAATAGTTTGTAGCTGGACTGACTAAGGAATTCAAAACTGTCTGCATGTCACTAAAACCAATGTGTATTTTGTAGTTCATAGCTAATTTCTTAGCTACATTCAAAATTGTTTCCTGGGGCTGGGTGGTGGTGGTGCATGCCTTTAATCCCACCACTTGGGAGGCAGAGGCAGGCGGATTTCTGAGTTCCAGGCCAGCCTGGTCTACAAAGTGAGTTCCAGGACAGCAAGGGCTATACAGAGAAACCCTGTCTTGAAAAAAAAAACCAACCAAACAAAAATTGTTTCCTGGGGTCTGTAGAGATTGTTCAGTAGTTGGGGCATTTGGAGCTCTTGCAGAGGACCTGGTTTCAGTTTCCAGATCTGACACGATGGCTCACAATCATTTGTCACTCCATTTCCAGAAGAGCTGACATCATCTTCTGGCCTCTGTAGACTCTGTGTACCCTGTAATACACATCCATACTAAGAATGGACACTTGCCTCTTTCTATTCATACTTCAGGTACCAGCCTTTTCCTCTCTCTGAGGTCCCAAATTGAGTCATTGCTAAGTCCTACCAATTTTTCCTCTCAGGTATTCATGAAAGATACTTGAACTCTGTTCTTGCTACCCTAAAGTTTCATAATTTCTTGCCCAAATTACTTTATCTCCTGGTATTTGGAAAAGAATGCAGCATCATAGATGTGCATCGTTTTAGCACTGAGCTACATGCTCCAGCCACTAAATTACTCTATCTTGAAAGCCATTCTCAGTAGTTCTTTGAACTAACAATATGACTACTCCACAAACTTTAAAAGCTTTAACAGCCATCTGACATACCAAAACGTTCATTTTATTGTGTTATTGAAACAAGACAATCAAACACAAATGCCTTTCATGGCTGGTCACACATAAGGCCTCAGATAAACTATCCCAAGAGCTCTACAAAAGCATGTTATTTCCATACACAACCTAAAGGAAACCTCAGTGTCTAGATCCAATTTTGAAAAATAAATGTTCAGAAAGGTGAGAAGCTTATCTAAATTAGTGGGCTAGGAAGGGGCAAGTCTAAGAGGCAACAAAGGATAAAAGACTCTAAGTCATTCTGTGTGACTTGCATACCTTACTCAACAGTATTTTAGTAAAACAGAATTTTAGTAAAGAGGTAAAGACTTAGGAATATGAATGAATGTAAGAGCTGCAAAGAAAAGAGTTGCCAGTCTTCTAGATGAAGACAAGTCTTTGCCTCCTGTAATTCAATATAAAAGTCATGTGTAGACTACCAACCCAGCTCTGAATATTTCACCTATAGTAATAATATTGTTACATAATTTTTCCACTGTGAAAAATCTGCTATGTACTTCATATGTATTTCATTTATTCTGAAAGCAATGATAAGGTTTTACAAGTTCCAAACAGATATTTGAAACAGGAACTCATCTATTTTCCTCTGCAAAAGTAGGGAACATAAATAAAGCTAAAACGTATTTGAAATGTGTATATATATATATATGTATATATATATATGTATATGTATATATATGTATATGTATATACATGTATATATATATACACACTAATTGGCATAATGCAGTACAAACCTTATATACACCAAAAGTGGATGTTAAGTAAAAACAACACGGTACCCCTCAATTCTTACTTTCCTCTCTTAGAATCAACTTACCAACACTTAAATCAAGTCAGGCTATAAAAGGGTAACATTTCAGAAGCACTTACCACATTCCAGGCACTGACAGGTACTTTAATTGCATTTAATTTGTTCAAGCACTACTACCAAAGAATTGTCACCGCCTCCTTTATAGTTATAAGACTACTAAAGTCTGGGTTAAATGACTTTCTCAAAGTCAGAGCAGACCTTGTTGGGTAGAATGTTTGGCAATTCAAATACACTCTTTGAGCTCCTACCCATAAAACAACATTTCTCTTAGGAACGATGGGATAATAATTTGAAATATTCTGCCACTCCTATCATGAGGGGTGGGGATGTAATTCTCCCAGTTATAAGCCTTTTACTACTTCTCTTTCCACCCCAATAAAGAGTGGCTTTGAGGGGCTGGTGAGATGGCTCAGCAGGAAAGAATACTGACTGCTCTTCCAAAGGTCCTGAGTTTAAATCCCAGCAACCACATAGTGGCTCACATCCATCCGTAATGAGATCTGACGGCCTCTTCTGATGTGTCTAAAGACAGCTACAGTGTACTTACATATAACAATAAATAAACCTAAAAAAAAAAAAAAAAAAAAAAAAAAGAGTGGCTTTGAACTGTAGAAGAAAATAAGAAAAGTCTCCTAATGGGGCAAACTAAGCCCAGAATTATTCAGATATATATACGAGTGTCAGACACCTGGGGAAAATGGGCAGACAGCTTTAGGCACTGTATGCAGTCACGGAAATAGAAGTGGCTTTTATTTCTATAGGCAGTGTCAATTTCTTGGAGAGCAAAAATTCCATCACCCTTTTCCTTTCAGTCAACACAAATATACAAACTTAAGACAGAGAATTAGCGGGAGAGACAGCAGCAAAAGATAAAAAGGGAAGATGTATTTGTGGCGCCCGCCTTTAATCCCAGCACTTGGGAGGCAGAGGCAGGTGGATTTCTGAGTTCCAGGCCAGCCTGGTCTACAGAGTGAGTTCCAGGACAGCCAGGGCTACACAGAGAAACCCTGTCTTGAAAAACCAAAACAAAAAAAACAAACCAAATTTTCGATATTCAAGAATTGACTCTTAATCACGGGGCTGGCTTGTCATGTCCTGGTAAATATGAGCTGTTAGGGGCAAGAATGTGTTTGGAGACGGACACTCCTGGTCCGGGGGGCTTAAATCGCCCTAAAATGAGCTAACAGGGACGACAGCTTTCAGAACCCATGCTTCAGGGGACGAAGTCGAGGGGTGCAGTTCTTTGCTTCAGGAAGACAGGAAAAGGCATAAAGATGCGGGCACAGATTCGTGGATGCAGATGAGGAGGGAGTTAGACGCGAGCAAAGGGGAACCTGGGAGCAAAGCAGCAGACTCCGGAAGGGGCAGGACCGCCTGAGGGAGAGCGGGGACAGGGCCGGAGGGCGTGGGCCGGAGCTCGGAGGACTGAAGCAGCGAGAGCTAGCCGGCCCACGACCGGCCGACGGCCGGAACACCTACCCGGACACGCGGGGCGGCGGGCGGGCCCTCGGCGGCCCCGAGGGCCGAGGCTGAGGCGGCGGCGAGCTCCTGCAGCGGGCACCCCCCGGCCAAGCCTCATCCTCCTCCCGGCCTCCCTCCTTGTTCTCACCGGCTGCTAAACTTCTTCCCCACGGTAAACACACCCGCCGCCAAAGAGTGCGCCTAGCCCGAGGCCGCTCCAGGTGGTGAGGCTCGGGAGTCCAGTTTCCGCCCCGCCAGTCACCAGGGCGCGTGCGCCAGGAGCTTTTCCTGCTCCGAGACCCGGAACTTCCGGCGACGGGTTTGCGTGCTGGACTGCAACATCCTGCTACCCGTAGACCTCGCAACTACCGACAGAAAGTTTCCCAGGAGCAAAAAGCCCAGGGTTGCCTTCTGACTTAGAAAATCCCGTTACAGTGAGAAAACAGCAGGGGCCCTGTGCCCGTTAAGCATGCTCACCTCCCACTCTGAGCCCCAAACCCAAATAAAGCTGAAACCCAAGTCTGTGTGCATAAATAGTTCCATGTAAGACATTTTAGGTTGGAGGGAATGAAGGGGACTTTTCATACAAGAGAGGAATCTGCAGAGTTCCTTTGTACAAGACCAGCCAACAACTGGAGACTGAACCATAGTAAACTAAACCTTAGCAAATATGGTACTATAGAGGTTACTGATTCCTCCCTTTAGCCATTTGGAGTTTATAGAAAGGATTGACACCAGAACTTTTTTATTGGCATCCTTGCATTAGCTACTTGTTCTGTTCCTACAACAAAATACCCGAGGAAAGCCATGTATGAAAAGAAGGATTTATTTGGATTGCTAAGAAAATACAGTCCGTCATGGCAATGAAGACATGGTACAGGAACTTAAGGCAGCAGGTCACATTGCATCCAGTGTGCAGAAGCAGCATGATGAATCCTGACTGTCAGATCACCTTCTTTGTACTCAGTCTGAGACTTACCAAGGTAACAAATATAACTTCCACAAATCCAGCCCCTAATAACAGAAATCTTATGCAATGCAAACAGAATCAGTAGCTAAAGGAATTTATTTCGGAATGAGGAAATGGACACACAGCAGACAGAGAAAAAGACCCTCTGCAAAGCAGAGGAGTGGGTGACTTGAATAGATAAAAATGAAGTCTTTTCTTGAGGGTTGGGGTTATTAAAGCCACTGAAATGTTTTCCTCCCTTACTTTAGAGGTTGCTCAGTTTGAAGAAAGATAGGATGGTTGATGTTTCTCAAGTTGTGTAACATGCCATGACTGTTTCACCACCCTTTTCCTTTCAGTCAACACAAATATACATACTTAAGACAGAGAAATAGCGGGAAAGACAGCAGCAAAAGATAAAAAGGGAAGACAAAATTTCGATATTCAAGGATTAAACCTTAAGCTAAGTTGGCTACATCCCATCCCCATTCCCATGTTACTTGCAGTTTGATACTGTTGTAGCTCTGCTTCAGGTGCTTCTTCCCATGGTGTCTTCAAGAACACTCTCTATGTGGCTCTTTTGAGATCTGAATCTCCCTCCTGCTCTCTCTCCTTCCCCAGACTGACAGAAGTTTCTGCCCTATTCTCTCTCCTGCCCAGCCATTGGATGATCAGCATTTATGGATAAGACAGAGGATAAATGATGAGAATTGTTTACACAAACTTAAGACAGGAGATTCTAGACAAACTTTACAATCCTGTGTCCAGATTCAAACAATATATGAGGGCAGAGAAATCAACATTTTAATATGAACACAGTGCACATAAACATTCTGCCTACATAGCCATCTGTAGTCAAGTGACTTGGATTCTGATGCTCTTGTATTATTCCATGACTTATTGACATAGTTTGAACTTCAATTGGTAAAATGAAGTCATGCGCAGAACTACATCATATTGAAATAAACATGTATAAACAAGAGGACAGAAAGATAATCTAGCATTAAAGCAAATATTTGGCTTAGAGTTTTAAAGTCATATTTAGAATTAAATGTAGAAAAATAGTACCTTAAACCTAACCAAAAGAGTGGCTAGGCAGGTCAAAGGCGTTAGTATGAGAGCTCTAGCTATTGTTTTTACTAAATGGACATGATATGACCATTGAATTGCCTTCGAAATGTTTGTGTTTATTTCCATAGATTGTTGCAGCTGTCAGCTTTTGTCAGTGAAGCTTCTTAGTGAGGCAGGTAGCATAACTGCAGAAATTCATAACTGGTCAAAGTATTTAAAATAAGTGATTGGTTGAATATTTAACCATAAATGTGACATTTATGTCCAAAGGTTCAGGGAACATAATGGAAGATAGAACTTATCCAAGAACTTGAAGGTTTGGTTTGTTTGTTTGTTTGTTTGTTTATATCCCAAATGCTGCCACTTCCTGATTCCCTCCTCACAGACTCCCTCCAGCGGTACCCCTCCCCTTCTCCTCTGAGAGGGTGCTCTCCTCCACCCAACCCCCACCGGTATCTCCACATTCTGGTGCATCAAGTTTCTGCAGCATTCAGTGAATCTTCTCCCAGTCAGGTCAGACAAGCAGCAGAGTTAGAGGTATGGATTCCAGAGTCAGACTACAGGTTTAGGGGAGACCCCTGTCTCCAGTTGTTGAGGGGACCTCATGGAGACAAAACTGCATGTCTGCTACAAGTTTGTTCAGGGTGCCTTGGTCCAGCCAGTGTGTGCTCTTTGGTTAGCAACTCAGTCTGTGTGAACTCTCTGGGGTCCAGGTTAGTTAACTCTGTTGGTCTTCCTGTGTGGTTCTTATCCCCTTCAGGGCTTTCAATTCTTCTCATACCTCTTCCATAAGGGTCCCCAACCTCTCTCCAATGTTTGACTGTGAATATCTGCATCTGCTTCAGTCATTTGCTGGGTAGAGCCTCTTAGAGGGCAGTTATGCTAGGGTCCTTGTCTGCAAGTGTAACAGTGTATAATTAAAAGTGCCAGGGATTGGTGCTTGCCCTTGAGCTGAGTCTCAAGCTGGTTGGCCATTCCTTCTATCTCTGCTCCAATTCCATCCCTGCACTTCTTTTAGACAGGACAAATTTGGGTTGAAAGTTTTGTGGATGGGTTGGTGTATTCCTTCACTGGTGTGTGTGTGTGGAGGGGGGGTGGTGTCCTGGCTTGCTACAAGAGGTGGCCTCTTTAGGTTCCATGTCCCCACTCTTAGGCATCTTGGCTAAGGTCACTTTCATTGACTCCTGGAAGCCTCCCCCATTCTGAGACTCTGGCAGTTCCTAGAAATTAACCGTCAACTCCCATACCCACCAGCTGCAGATTCCCATTTATTCACCTGATCCTGGCCCCCATTCCAGTCTCCCTCCCTTCCCTCACCGGGTCCCTCCCACCCTCTCCATCCCATGATTATTTTGTTCCCTCTTCTAAGTAAGAAGGCTTATTCTCACTTGGGCCTTCCTTCTTGTTTAACTTCTTTGGGTCTGTGAGGTATATCATGGGTATTCTGTAATTTATGGCTAATATCCCCTCATCAGAAAGTACATATCATGTATGTCCTTTGGGGTCTGAGTTACCTCACTCAGGATATTTTCTAGTTCCATCCATTTGCTTGCAGTATTCATGATCTCCTTGTTTGTAATTGCTGGGTAGTATTACATTGTGTAAATTAACCACATTTTCTTTATTCACTCTTCAGTTGAGGGATGTCTAGACTGTTTCCAGTTTCTGGTTATTATGAATAAAGCTGCTATGAACATAGTGGAGCATGTGTCCTTGTGGCATGGTGGAGTATCTTTTGGGTATATGCTCAGGAGTAGTAAAGCTGGGTCTTCAGATAGAACTAATTACAATTTTCTGAGAAACTGCCAGACTGATTGCCAGAGTGGTTGTACCAGTTTTCAATCTCACCAGCACATGCTTTAGTTTGTGCTTTTGATCATAGCCATTCTAATTGGCATAAGGTTTCCTCTCAGGGTTGTTTTGATTTGCATTTCTGATGTCTAAGGATGCTAAACATGTCTTTAACTGCTTTTCAGCCATCTGAGAGTCTTCTGTTGAGAATTCTCTGTTTAGCTCTGTACCCAATTTTTAAATTGGGCTTTTAGTTTGTTGGAGTTGAGCTTGTTGAGTTCTTTATTTATTTTGAATATTACCCTCTTTTTAATATAGTGTTAGTAAACATCATTTCCCAATCTGTAGGCTGCCCTTTTCCAAAATTTGTTTCTGAGAACATCACACAATTGGAGGAATGACATTTGTATTGATATGATTGGTCTGGAGGGCTCCTCTCTGAGGGCCAGCTCTTGTCATATCAGAATGAGCTGTTAAATATGCAAAAGGAGAGAATAAACCAATAGCTTAACCATCTATAAAGCATGTTAACTAAAACAATAACTAGTCCTTACATACATCCCCAATGGTGAAATATTGGCATTGGATCTAAGACTCTTCATTGAAAGGGAACCCATGCCAGTCTTTTAAACCTTGAAGAGCTCATAGCCCTAAGGGGAAAACAGTACTGTGATTTTCTTAAGTAAATATAGTTTTTACTTTACCTTAAGTGCTTATCTTTACATACACACATTGTAGTTCTGCTCATTATAGAAACTTCTTTTTGCATCAGTAGATTCATAATAAGAGAAAATGCAAAAACCACATGATTGTAGGAAACCCAGACCTCATTAGTATATCTACAAGTCACCCTCTAGTCCTAATAAATATCAGATAGTATCAAGGAAAAGGAAGTAAAGAGTATAAGAACTAGAGAACCTGCTGAGAGATAGTTCCTTTCAGACATAACATATCTATGAAATCTCATTAATATGGAGTTAGAGGGTAACAGAGTAAGAAAATAAGAGAGTAAGAAAGTAAGAGCATTTGGAGAGGAACCTGGGAAAGGAAATATTGTAAATAAAGAAAGCATCTAATTAAAAAAAGAAAAAGAAAGAAAGAGAGTAAGAAAGTATGAGAGTAAGAGTAAGAAAGTAAGAGAGAAGGGGGCAAACAGCCCCTTTTATAGTGAGTCAGGCATACCTGGCTGTTGCCAGAGCATAGAAGTAATACTAACAATACCTGTATAACTGTATACAGCCAATAAACAAGCCAAATGGATGGGATAAATTTTATAAGGTCACAGAAGAGCTATACATAATTGATGATTGATGGTAAATGGAGACTCACTTTATTAGCAATGAGCCCCTTATAAGCCATCAGCCCTAAACACATCTACATACGACCAAGACTAAATGGTCATACATTCATATATATATATATATATATATATATAT
>NW_022196897.1:11199981-11248850 GCF_008632895.1 Mastomys coucha
ATATATATATATATATATACATAGATGACTACACATATGTATGCATATATATGTATATATTAAACAATTATAAGAGGTCATAAATATGAAAGGAATGGGGGAACAAAAGAGAAGTTTAAAATGGGAAGAATGGTGGAAATTATAGTAGCGGACATATGAAATTAACAAAAACAAAATAAAATGACAGCCTAAGTATACTAAAAACAGATATGTATGTAAAGCATGTGAAAATTTTAAAGTACTTTCATATTTACTGCCTTAAATCCTTACAGTTATTTCAGTAAGGAGTGGTAAATCTCTAATTGACAAATAAAACAACTAAGAAACTGAGGTATAAAGGTTAAGTGGCCTCGGGCTGGTGAGATGACTTAGCAGTTAAGAGCACCAACTACTTTTCTGAAAGTCCTGAGTTCAATTCCCAGCAACCACATGGTGGCTCACAACCATCTGTAATGAGATCTGACATCCTCTTCTAGAGTGTCTGAAGACAGCTACAGTCTACTTACATCTAATAAATAAATAAATCTTAAAAAAAAAAAAAAAAGGTTAAGTGGCCTCTTTGAAGTCATACTTTTGAAGTGTGACCAAACTGGCTCTACCTGCAATCTATGTGCAGCTACAGAGGCTTGCTCCTGTCAGGAACTACCAGGCCTGTCAACACTAGGGACAAACAAATGGCTAAAGATCATCAAAAGAACACAATCAAGAAAGCCAGGGCAATATGGTACCACCAGAACCCAGCTATCAAGCCCTGGAAACCCTAAAACACCCAAATACACACACACACACACACACACACACACACACACACAATAAACTTGAATCTCAACTTATGAAGATTATAGGGGCATTTAAAGAGGAAATAAATAAACTCCTTAAAGAAATATAGGAAAATCAAGTAAAAAAAAAAGATGAAGGGAATGAATAAAACTGTTAAAGACCTGAAAATGGAAATAAAAGCAATAAAGAAAACACAAACTGAGGCAATCCTGGAGATGTAAAACCTAGGAAAAAGAACAGGAACTACAGACACAAGCATTGCCCATAGAATACAAGAGATAGAAGACAGAATGTCAGGTGTAGAAGATATGATAGAAGAAATTCAAACATTAGTCACAGAAAATTCTAAAGCAAAAGAATTTCTAACACAACACATCCAGGAAATTTGGGACACCATGAAAAGACCAAACTTAAGAATAATAGGGCTGCCTGGGTCAGCCAGTGCCCTGAGCAGACCTTGGGCGCAAGCTCCACAGCCAGTCCCACAACACCCAGAGGAAGTTCCACTCCCAGGCTCTCTAACACACCCAGCGTCACAGAATCCCAGAATCATAGGAGCACAGAGACAGCTTGACTCTGAGGAGTTCTGACACAACCAGGGTCACAGGAAGAACAGGCTCCAGTCAAATTTAGCAAGGGCAGGTAGCACTAGAGATAACCAGATTATGCAGGTCAAGTGAAAGAATATAAGCAACACAAACTAAGCTTCCTTGGCATCATCAGAACCCAATTCTCCCACCATAACAGGTCCTGGACACACCATCACACCAGAAAAGCAAGATTCAGAAATAAAATCACTTCTCATGGTGATGATACAGGACTTTTAAAAAGATATAAATAGCACCCTCAAAGAAATACAGGAGAACACAGGTAAACAGCTAGAAGCCCTTCAAGAGGAACCACAAAAATCCCTTAAAGAACTGTAGGAAAACACAATCAAACAGGTGAAGAAAATGAGCAAAACCATACAGAATCTAAAAATGGAAATAGAAACAATAAAGAAATCAGAAAGAGAGACACCCTGGAGATAGAAAACCTAGGAAAGAAATCAGGAGTCGTAGATGCAAGCATCACCAACAGCATACAAGAGATAGAAGAGAGAATCTCAGGAGCAGAAGACACCATAGAAAGCATTGATACAACAGTCAAAGAAAATGCAAAAAGCTCCTAAACCAGAACATCCAGGAAATCCATGATGCAATGAGAAGACCAAACCTAAGGATAATAGATGTAGAAGAGAGTGAAGACTCCCAAGGTAATAAGCCAGTAAATATCTCCAACAGAATTATAGAAGAAAACTTCCCTAATCTAAAGAAAGAAATGCCCATGAACATACAAGAAGCCTACAGAACTCCAAATAAACTGGACCAGAAAAGAAATTCCTCCTGTCAGATAATAATAAAAACACCAAATTCACTAAACAAAGAAAGAATTTTAAAAGTAGCAAGGGAAAAATGTCAAGTAACATATAAAGGCAGGCCTATCAGAATTACACCAGACTTCTCACCAGGGACTATGAAAGCTAGAAGATCCTGGGCAGATGTCATACAGACCCTACAAGAACACAAATGCCAGCCCAGGCTATTATACCCAGCAAAACTCTCAATTACCATAGATGGAGAAAACAAGATATTCCATGACAAAACAAAATTTACACAATATCTTTCCACAAATCCAGCCCTACAAAGGATAATAGATGGAAAACATCAAGATAAGGAGCAAAACTACACCCTAGAAGAAGCAAGAAAGTAATCTTTCAACAAATCCACACAAACCTAATTCTACCTCTTACAACAAAAACAACTGGAAGTGACAATTACTTTTTCTTAATATCTTAATATGAAAATTAATAATACCAACATATCCTAATCGATTGAAATCCAAAAACATGAGGAACTGGAAATTTGTTGATTGTCATCCAATGGTCTCTCTAAATTGGAAATTGGAGAAATAGGTTCAATATTATACAATCCATATATACTTTCAGCTTGTATGTTTGTGACAAGTGTCTGGCTGTGTACAACATAATGGTCTTGAGATCTTGCTTCATCTATCTCAGCCTCTCTATTTGTAGTATTGTTTATTTCATGTTTTTACACTATACTATGGTTTTCAGAACAGCTTACATATTTTAAAAGTATTTAAATACCCAAAAGAAATGTAGACAATTAAATTGGGAAGGGGCTTGTAAGAGAACACCAAAGTTTGAGACTGAATGCTTTGCTTGACGTTTGTAACTATTGTATCAAGTTACCACAGTAAGAACCAAGATTTTAAGCAGTACTAAAAGATACAAAGCAAGCAAACAAACAAAAACACTTTATATATTTATGTTCATTTAAGAAAATATTAGTAGTGATGTATTATTTTGAAATATATAGTTAATATGTTTGGAGTTATTTAAAATTTATATTGAGAAAAACATTTGTATTTTCAGTATTGCCATAGACAAGCATCTACATAAGACTGTTAAATTGATTG
Source organism: Mastomys coucha (assembly GCF_008632895.1). Classification (NCBI taxonomy): domain Eukaryota; kingdom Metazoa; phylum Chordata; class Mammalia; order Rodentia; family Muridae; genus Mastomys; species Mastomys coucha. The sequence goes on from NW_022196897.1 coordinate 11,203,243, forward strand.
TTGTTTTATATCAAACAACTTTTATAATATTAATTTTTATTGTTATAATGTTTTATAAATTTTAAAGAATATGACAAGAAAAGATATTGTAGGTATTGAAGGGGGTCACTGGGAGAAGTTGGGGTACAAAAGGGAAACAAGAATGTGATGAAATTCTATTTACTTAAAATATGTTTTTAAATGTTAACAAATTCAGATCAATTGAAATCATGTAACTTTCTCATCATACTGCAATAAAACTTTAAAAAAAAAAAAAGAATAATAGGAACAGAAGAAGGAAAAGGTTCTCACTTCAAAGGGCCAGAAAATATCTTCAACAAAATCATACAAGAAAATTTCTGTAACCTAAAGAAAAACATGCATTCCTATAAATGTACAAGCTTACAAACACCAAATACACCAGACAAAAATGAAAATCCTCCAACCACATAATAATGAAAACACTAAATATATAGAATAAAGAAAGGATATTGAAAATCACAAAGGTTAAAGGTATTTGTTACTTGTTGACATATAAAGGCAGACCTAGTAGAATTATATCTGATTTCTCAACAGAGTCTTTAAAAACCAAAACAACCTGGGCAGATGTCTTACAATGTCAAGGAGATCACAGATGGGAGCCAAGACTATATCCAGCAAAACTTTTGATCACCATAGACAGAGAAAACAAGATATTCAATGAAAAAAAAAAACAAATTTAAACACGATATTTCCACTAATTCAGCTCTACAGAGGATACTACAAGGAAAACTCCAACACAAGGAGGTAAGTATACCCCTCCAAAAAAAAAACCTAACAAAATATTAATAATTTCACAACAACAAAAATAAAGGAAAAAAACCACACACACCCACACTAATATCATCAACATCAAAATAACAGGAATTAACAATCATTGGACATTAATATCTCTCAACATTAGTGGACTCAGTTCCCCAATAAAAAGACACTAGCTAACAGAGTGGGTGAATAAGCAATATCCATCATTCTGCTACATACAAGAAGCATACTTCAACAAGAAAGATACGCATTACCTCACAGTAAAGGACTATAAAAAGGGTTTATAAACGAATGAACCCAGGAAACAAATGAAGCATCATTCTAATACCTAATCAAATAGACTTTCAATTAAAACCAATAAAAGGAGATGTAGAAGGATGGTTCATACTCATCAAAGGAAAAATCCACCAAAATGATGTCTCAATTCTGGACCTCTATGCCCCAAATACAAGGGCATTCACACTTGTAAAAGAAACATGGCTAAAGCTAAATAACAGAGCAAAACCCACACATTAGTACTGGGATATTTCAAGACCCCACTCTTACTAAGGGACATGCCATCATGATAGAAACTAAACAGTGAAGTAATGAAACTAAATCAAATGGACCTAACAGAAATCTAAGGAACATTTCACCTAAACACACACAAAAAATACCTTATTCTCAGTACTTCGTAGAACCTTCTTCCAAATTAACCACATTGTTTGTCACAAAGCAAGCCTAAACAGATACAAGAAAATTTAAATAATTCCATGTATCCTATAAAACCACCATGGTTTAAAGCTGGACTTCAACAAGAACAGAAACAACAGAAGGCTTACAAACACATGAAGCCTGAATAACTCAATATATGATAAGTGGGTCAGGGAAGAAATAAATAAATTAAGACATTCTAGAAGTCAATGAAAATGGAAAAACATACTCAAATTTCTGGGACACAAAGAAAGTGGTTCTAAGAGGAAAGTTCATAGCACTAAGTGCCTTCATAAAGAAATTGAAGAGTTTTCATATTATCAATTTAAAAGTACACCTGAAAGCTCATTTTAAAAAAAGAAGAGCATGCCCCTAAGAGGGATAATGTCAGGAAATAATGAAATCCTGGGCTGAAATCAATCAATTAGAAAAAAAGAGAACAATAAAAAGAATGAAAATGGAGAGCTGGTTCTTTAAGAAAATCAACAAGATAAATAAATCCTTACCCAAACTAATTAAAAGGCAGAGAGACAGTATCCAAATTAATAAAATCAGAAATGAAAGGGAATCATATCAACAGACTCTGAGGAAATTAAAACAAAAAAAATTAAAAACAAAAAAAGGTCTTACTTTGAAAGCCTATACTTCACAAAATTAGGAAGTCTAAAGGAAATGGATCATTTTCTAGATAGAAACCACTTAGCAAAGTTAAATCAAGACAAGTTAAACTATTTAAATAGTCTTGTAGTCCCTAAGGAAATAGAAACAATCATTAAAATTCTCCTAACCAAAAAAGCCCAGGGCCAGATTGTTTTAGCACAGAACTCTAGCAGACTTTTAGAGAGCTAATACCAATACACCCAAAACTACATCACAAAAGAGAAATAGAAGGAACATTGCCAAACTCAATGTCATCCTGATTCCTAAACCACACAAAGACTCAAAAAAGAAAGAACATTTTAAGCCAATTTCCCTTCTGAATATTGATGCAAAAATACTCAATAAGATATTCACCGCCCGGCGGTGGAGGCGCACGCCTTTAATCCCAGCACTTGGGAGGCAGAGGCAGAACTCAGGTGGATTTCTGAGTTCGAGGCCAGCCTGGTCTACAGAGTGAGTTCCAGGACAGCCAGGCCTATACAGAGAAACCCTGTCTTGGAAAAAAAAAAAAAAGATATTCACAAACTGAATCAAAGAACACATCTGTTGTGGATAGCCCTGGTCTTGTATTTTGATGCTAATTCTCCTCTCCTGTAAAGCACTGCAGATGAGGAGTGAATCTCCCATACAGGTGCCTTGTGAACCTTCTCCCCACATTAACTTTTCAAATAAAGGCTAAGGCCTATGATTGGGCAGCAGGAGGGAGATGAAGCTGAAAAGTTTGAGAGAGAAAGGGAAAGAGGAGACGGGGATGGGGTGAAAAGAAGACTGGAGAGGACTACAACAGAGGAGGACTAGGTGAAAGGAAGATGGAGCTGAAGCTTGGAGAAACCGCAAGTCATATGGGATCGAATAGATGGGAATAGAGTTGTGTAGTGGTAGATATGCCCTATCTAGATGAGTAGCATGTATAATAATAAATTGAGTTGTGAATTGATTGATTTGGTAAATTGGGTTTAAAATATACCGCAAAACACATCAAAAATATCATCCATGAAGACCAAGAGGGCTTCATTCAGGGATGCAAGGATAGTTCAATATAAGAAAATCCATCAACATAATCCACCATATAAACAAACATGATCATTTCATTAGATCCTGCAAAAAATGCGTTGACAAAATCCAACATCCCTTAATATTAAAAATTTTGGAGAAAGCAGGGATACAAGGCACATACCTAAGCACAATAAAGGCAATATACTGCATATTTGATGTGGGAATAACCCACATCAAATTCAATGCAGAGAAACTTAAAGCAACTCAACTAAAATTAGGAACAAGGCAAGGCTGTCCACTCTTTCCTTATCCCTATAATCTCTAATAATACAGCTAAAAGAGATCAAGGTTATAAAAATCAGAAAAGAAGTCAAAGTATTGCTATTCACAAATGATAGTATACACAAGTGACCTGAAAAAATTCTATAGAGAACTCTTACAGATGGTACACACCTTCAATAAAGTGATTGGATATAAAATTAACTCAAACAAATCAGTAGCCTTCCTCTACACAGAGGATAAACGGCCTAAGAAAGTAATTATAGAAACAACACCTTTTACATTGACCACAAATAGTATAAAATATCCCAGTGTAACTCTAACCCATGCAAGTCAAATACCTATATGAAAAGAACTTCAAGTCTCTGAAGAAGGGTTTTAAAGAAGATATCAAGAGATGAAACAATCTCCCATTCTCATACTCATGGATAGATAAGGTTAACATAGTGAAAATGACCATCTTACTAAAAGCAATCTACAGATTCAATGCAATTCCCATCAAAATTCCGACAGAATTCATTACACACCTTGAAAAAGCAATTCTCAACTTCATATGAAAGAACAAATAACCCAGGATAGCTAAAACAACCCTGAACAATAACAGAACTTCTGCAAGTAAATCTGACTTCATGCTGTAGTACAGGACAATAGTAATAAAAGCTGCATGGTATTGGTATAGAAACAAACAATGGATCAGTGGAATTGAGCTGAAGACCTGAAAAGAAACACACACACCTATGGATACCTGATTTTTGACAAAGAAGCCAAAACTATACAATGGAAAAGGGACAACATCTTCAACAGATGGTGCTGATCTAACTGGATGGCTGCATGTAGAAGAATGAAAATAGACCAATATTTATCACTCATGTTTATGCACAAAACTCAAGCCCATGTGGCTGTAAAACTGAATACACTAAATTTAATAGAAGAGAAAGTGGAGAATAGCCTTTAATAAATTGGTACAGAAGAAAACTTCCTGAACAGAAAACCCATAGCTCTGGCACTAAGATTAACAATTAATAAATGGGATCCCATAAAACTAAAAATCTTCTATAAGGAAATGGACACTGTCAAAAGGACAAAATGACAGCCTACAGATTGGGAAAATATATTCACCAACCCTTTCCTGTAACAGAAGGCTAATATTCAAAACATATTCATGACTCAAGAAGTTAGACTCTAACAACCCAAATAACCCAATTTAAAAAATGGGGTATAGAGCTGAACAGAATTCTTTTTGTTGTTGTTGTTGTTGTTTGTTTGTTTGTTTGTTTGTTTTTGAGACAGGGTTTCTCTGTATAGCCCTGGATGTCCTGGAACTCACTCTGTAGACCAGGCTGGCCTTGAACTCAGAAATTCACCTGCCTCTGCCTCCCAAGTGCTGGGATTAAAGATATGTGCCACTACTTCCCAGCCTAAACAGAATTCTTAACAGAGGAGTTTCTTTCTTTCTGTTTTTTTTTTAAAGATTTATTTATTTATTATAAGTATACTGTAACTGTCTTCAGACATCCCAGAAGAGGGCATCAGATCTCATTATGGATGGTTGTGAGCCACCATGTGGTTGCTGGGATTTGAACTCAGGACCTTTGGAAGAGCAGTCAGTGCTCTTACCCGCTGAGCCATCTCTCCAGCCCCCAACAGAGGAGTTTCTAATGGCTAAGAAACATTTAAAGAACTATTCAATGCCTTTAGGTATCAAGGAAATGCAAATCAAAAAGACTCTGAGATTCTATCTTAAATCAATCAGAATGGTTAAGATCAAGAACTCAAGTGATAGCATATATGGATTAGGATTAGCTACAATGAGGACATTTCTCCATTGCTGGTGGGAGTACAAACTTTTACAACCACTCTGGAGATCAATTGGCAGTTTCTAAGAAAATTTAGGATAATTCTATCTCAAGATTCAACTATACCACTACTGGGCATATAACCAAAAGATGCTCTACTATTCCACAAGCAGCTTTATTCACAATATCCAGAAACTGGAAACAAACTAATGTCCCTGAAGGATGGATATAGAAACTATGGTTCAGTTATACAGTGGAATACTGTTCAGCTTTTAAAAATAAGGCCATCATGAATCTTGCAGGCAGATGGATAGAACTGAGAAGTATCTTCATGAGTGAGGTAACTCAGACCCTAAAGGATATATATTATATATATTCTCTTATAAGTGGATATTAACCATAAAGAACAGGATAACCACAGGCCAAAGAAGCCAAATAACAAGAAGGACCCAAGAGGAGAAGCTTGAATCTTATTCAGAATTGGAAATAAAATAGACATTGGAAATGAGTGAAGAAAGGAACAGAACAGAAAATGACAAGGGGGATGCAGTGGGGATATCAGGTGTAGAAAGACCCAGGGAGAGAAAATGGAAATCAGTGGCAGTCTGGTGGGGAACATCTCTAGGATTTGCCAGAGACCTGGGACAGGCTGGTGACATGGAGTTTATGAGGGTGACTCTAACTGGGACTTCTAACAGTGTATGGGGAGCTGGTATATGAAGGCTAAAATGATCACCTCCTGTAGCCAAGCAAGACTCCCAGTGAAGGAATAAGTATAGGACCCACCCATAAAACCTTAGATGTAAAATTTTTCCTGCCTACAAGAACTACAGGGACAAAGATAGAGCAGAGATAGAGGGAATGGCCAACCAATGACTAGCCCAACTTTATGCTCATTCTATGGACAAACACCAATCCCTGACACTACTAATGATACTCTGTTATGCTTGCAGACAGGAGTCTAGCATGACTATCCTATGAGGGTTCCACCCACAAAGTGTGGAAACAGATGCAAAGACCCAGCCAAACATCAGATAGAGCTTGGGAACTCTTATGGAAGAGCTAGGGGAAGGATGGAGGTAACTGAAAGGGATAGGGACATCACAAGAAGACCAAAGAGCCAGCTAACCTGAACTCTTAGGGCCTACCAGAGATTGAACCACTATCTAAAGAGCATATGAGGGCTGGAACTAACACCCCCTCACATACGTAGCAGGTGTGCAGCTTAGTGTTCATGCTGGTCCCCCAACAACTGGAGTGGTGGCTGTCCCTGAATCTGTTGCCTACTTGTGGATCTCATTATTCTCCTAACTGAGCTGCTTTGTCTGGACTCAGTGGAAGAGGATACACCTAATTCTGCAGTGACTTGATATACCAAGATGGTTTGATACCCAGAGTGGTGCTCCCCATCCTCAGAGGTAAAAGGTATTGGGGGGGTGGTAGGACTTGGGGACTGTGTGAGGAGGGGAGAGGGCTGTGATCAGCATGTAAAGTGATTAAATGAAGATTAAGTGAATTAATTAGTGGAGAAAATAGAATAGGCTATGTGAATCTCTTGAAAGTAATTTTCTAATATTTGGCTTTATCACATTGTGAGAAAGCTATCAGTGAAGTTTGCTTAATTATTGAAGAAAAGAAAATAGTTTGAGATGGCCTGCATGAAATTTCTCTCAAGGAAGCAAGCTTTTTCTAGTTGACATCTAAAATCACAATAAGTTATATTTTTAAAGTCAAACAAGGAGCCAGGCAGTGGTGGCGCACACTTTTAATCACAGCACTTGGGAGGCAGAGGCAGGCAGATTTCTGAGTTCGAGGTCAGCCTGATCTACAGAGTGAGTTCCAGGACAGCCAGGGCTACACAGAGAAACCCTGTCTGAATAAATAAATAAACAAGCAAGCAAGCAAACAAACAAACACACACACTTACAAAGTTAAACAAGGAACACATAAGGAAATAAACACCTCTGTTGCTGTAAAGTTCTTAAGTCTGAGAATTTTTGAAGTACACAAAGGTCAGAGAAGTGGCTCAGATTTTTACTATAATTTTCTCCTGCTTTAACCCTGGGGCATCCTGCTATAATAAAACAGAGAGAGAGAGAGAGAGAGAGAGAGAGAGAGAGAGAGAGAGAGAGAGAGGAGAGAGGAACAACAGCAAAATCTCTTTCCAGACTTTTTGATTAATCTTTTTTCTCTCAATGTTGAGTACAAAGCCCTAAACCTCAACCTTAAATCACTGGGATAACCATACAAGAAAATGCTGTTTAGATCATGAACTGAAGAACTATAATTTCTCTTTAATTCTAAGCCCTGCAAGTTCTAAAAAGAAATCTGTAAATTTACAGAGGACTAACTTATTCTTACAAGAAGTTGCATTTGTTCACCAGAGAACTCCAATTTATACTTCTACACTTTATTCCCTAAATGAAATCAGAGACGAACATCAATAACACCACAGCATAGTACAAAATCAACATATAAAAGATTATTAAAATATATAAAAACATGATTTTGAGAATGTACATATAATTTTTTAAAAGACTGAGTGAGATTTAGAAAGTCATGTCTATAATTTTGAAACCTGAAGAATGGGGTTTTGGACTAGTCTTGTTTCTACAATTGTATAACCTAAGATATTCATTTAATATTTCATAGACTTAATTTTCTAGTTGTGTGACTATTTCCTGGGAGGATGTGAACAAATGTCTACTTATCCCAAGTAAGGCAGAATGACAGACTAAGGAGACAATTTCTCCTAACTCACATTATGTGAACCGTTGAGTGTATGGTGGAGTATTGCAGGAAGATAGACAACTTAAGGATGGCACACCAGCAAAGTCGCTCTCTACATGTGACCTGGAATTATTTACATAACTTGAAAGTGTAGAGATTTGTGAGCCCCTTCCTTTCCATATCATTCCAAGATATGATGTTAATATGCCCAATATTATACAGATATTCTGTGGGTTATCACAGTAGTAGAGATATAGGGAGAAAATTGCCATACCATGTCTATAGAAAAAGTTCCACCACAACCTGCTTCTTCCTCACATCTCATATACTTCCATTTTCTCTTCCAGAATGTCATTTGGGTATTAGGGAAACTGATATAGCTATCTCATTTAAGGTTAAGCACTTTTCACTTGTTCTAATCACATTGATCTGTTATAATTCTGAACACTAATTGCTATGAAATGTAAAAAGAAGTATTTCTGACCAAGTGAAAGCAAAATAATCCATGGGTATAAAAATAAATATTTAGAAGGCAATTTGAGAGGTAAATCATATCAATTTAACAAATAATAACAATAGCTTAACCCCTGGAGACTCTGCCTTCTTAGCCACAGGCTTCTGAAAATGTTGACAGTACCAGACATGAATTTGGCCTCAATTCCAACAGGAAAGTAGTCGGTTGTACTCTAAGTAGTTATTTCACTATTTTACCAGATGGTACATCTTACATGGCATGTTGACAAGGTAGCATGCAGAGTCAGAAGCCCAGTTGGTTCTTTGATGACTACTTTCTCCTAGCACTCTATATAGCAACTTCCAGCATAATGAAAGATAAACACTAGAAATGAAGTTTCTAGCTTAATATGAGATTGATTTTTCTATATCCTGCAGTGAAAGTAGAGTCTTGCCATCTAGTTCTGGTGGGCAACCAATAGAGATATTTTTGTTTAGTATCCTTCTAGCTTCTGGGACTATCTTTTGCAACTCTAATAGGGACCTCATTTAAGCTCTGTAACTATTACTTAAACATTTAAAAGCTCAGACTTTTGTAGAAATTTTTCTTATTCATCATATTGGGTATCATACTGATCTTACCAGGCTACAATATTATGAAGAATTTTATGGTTGTATAGGGTCCTTGAGCTTTGTGAGAATTTTTCTACCTGTGTTCTTTTGAGTGTGATTGCATATGTTTTATATACTTTTCTAAATCTTCAAAGCACTCAGATGTAAGCATTATATCATTTATGAAATGAAACTTTCTTCAAAGGGTGAGAGGATCTTTAGAGACATAACACCTAGCATCTCAAGTAAGTCCCATTTCATCTCTGTATTCAACAGCCAAGAGTATAGTACTGCACCTAGTGCTTCCTAGGTCTCACATACTCTGGGATTATGCTGTGGCTGTGACTTCTCTGTCTGCCTAGCTGCTAAGGAGGTCTCAGGAAGGATGAACAGTCTCTATTTCTATTATATTTTCTTATAAGAAAAAAATTTATACATGTTACTCATGAGTTGGATAACTAGGATAAACTTGGTCTTTCCCTAAACCATTTTATTGTCTATGTCTTCCATGAACTGAAGTTTATTTAGGTTTTGAAGTTTCCCAGAGGTTCACAAACACAGAATTTCCCATTCTGATAATTTCTTCCTTGAGAATTGTGGCCTAATACAAATCCTGTCATATTTGCTTTTGAACAGATCCCTTTTTCCACTTCATTTCCTTTCCTCATCCTCTACTGATTTAGTTAGCATTTTTTAAATCCACATTTACATAGTGGTCTAAGTATTCATATCTGTTTTAGAGTTTCTTTTATCTTTTATAAATCATATATTACTATAGGACTCTTCAAAGCCACAAAAACCATAGAGCATTCTCAGAGCCCTTACTGAGTTAACTTTTTTTTTCTTAATTTATCTTGGAACAGTTCTATTAGCCAAGTGAACTTGTAAGAAGTGGTGTAATAGTGGTGTAGTGTTTATAAGGATAAACAACCACTTTCTGATTGTATGTGAAGCCAACACTACAGGAGTGATTTTGTGCCTGGTGCTATAAACTTGGTCAAAAGTCCATGACTGAAAAGATCATAAGCTCTAGGGTATAATCTACTGTGTGGTTTTCTGTTTCAGCTCAGATTTTAAACTTTTTTCTAAATATTTACATATTTGATTTGTGATATTTACATTTTAATTGAGTGTTGAATATATAAAGTATTTAAATATTTATTTTCCATAGTTTTGTTCTACTCTCACCTTTGTTTAGAGATGTCATTTTTTGTAGTGTTTCAGCAATTAATGCTGAGATTCATAATTGGTCATCATGCTAAGTATAAGTAGCTGTGAGTGTTTAGCTATAAATGGGTCATCTATATCAATCTCCCCCATGCAAGGAAGAGATAGTGGAAAGAATATAATAGCTGGATAATGTGGAAGAGTGCTGTAGAAAGTTTACTTATGGACATGTCATGCTGCCTGAACTCATTAACTCACAGCAGTTATTATTTACTACACAAGATTAAATCAGTCAAAATGTAAACATCACATGGAAAGAATCCCTAAGGCTCCACCTTTGGCCAATACACTATTGGCAGTTTATGGATGTTGATAGAGGGAGAATTATTCTCCTTTATGGACATGGCCACTGATAGGTTGTCCATGGCCCTACACCCATGTATGTATGGACAACACTAACTGGACTCAGGGAATATAAGTAACAATGAAGCAAAAAAAAGACATGATGTTATTGGAAATATAATGTGGCAGAAACTAAAAGCAGTTGGATGGAGGTATTGGTAGATAGAGTTGAGCAAAGCACTTTTAATAAATGTGTGAACATATTATTTAAAAAACAAGTCCAGAATAAATTGGTATATAAATATACATATATAGTTTAGTTGAAATATTCTCATTATAGCTAACAATGAGAATAGATAGGCATAGACTAGCTAACAAAAGCCCAGCTCCATGCATGAAAATCCTTTTGAGTTGTTTATCAGAGTTATACAAGAGATGCCCAAAACATTGTAGGGCATTGCCTCCAAGAGGTAGACATAATTCCATGTTGAAGACACCATGCATTCAGACATACGACAAGCAGCCCTTGAATTGAAACTGATTTAAAAGTCTCCATTCTAAGAACTAGTTTCATGGTACCAGAAGGAACTATTCAAGCTTCTGAAGAAGGTTAACAATCCACACCATAACTATCATGCCTCCCAGTATGGCATAGGAGGAACTGAGAGTTCTACATCTTGATTGGAAGGCAAACAGGAGAAGATTGGAAAAGCCTACCCCTGACAGTGACACACTTCCTCCAATGCAGTCACATCTGGTCCAACAAGGACACACCACCTAATATGCTTGACCTGTGGGCCAAGCATTCTATCACATGGCTGACTATATTGGGGCCAAACCTATCTAGCCATTACCAAGAACTCTCTAATTGGATTTACAATCCACTCAACAGAAAAGAAATCATGCTTGGTATTGGAAACCTTTTCAACTATCCAAGGATAGTGAAGTTGTGGATACTGAAACAAAATCAACAACTCACATTTTTCTAAGGCAATGTAATACCTAACTGTATTTTAAATATTTGTCCTTATATTCACAGTTAAATATGATTCTCACCATTTATTAAGGAAACCTCTCATTTCAACAAATGGAGACCATTGCAGAAAATTACAACCTATAAAATTACAGAACTGTGGAACACAGTCCTAATGAATACATCTATAATACAACTCTTAAACATAAAGCTGAAGGAGCATCTCAGAAGATGGGGCAGAAAAATTGTAAGAGCCAGAGAAACAGGGAGTTGGTTGTAAGATTATATCTCCTAAAAATGCAAGAGGCTACACCCATAAAGTTTTACCAATAAAAAACAATAAAAAGTAAGGAGGACTCTAATAGACATGCTTACATGGTGGGGGGTGGGCATGGAGAAAGACTACAAAGATTCAACACAACACAAGTAACTACAGGAAGCTAATAAATGGAAAGTGGAATAAAAGGTCTCTCCCGGGAACGAACATACCAATTAGTTGTTCAATACCAAATGGCCAGTCCTGAAAACATATACATACAAGTATCATCATGCAGTCTGAGCAGGTTGTATTTATGTATTTAGTTACATATATATACATATATGTATACATATATATGATATTATATAGAATCATCTATTTAAAAGTTTGTATATTAGAACAATTAAAGAAGGCTGAAGAAATGGCTCAGTGGTTAAGGGCAGTAACTGCTCTTTCAGTGTTGCTAAGGTCAATTCCCAGCTGCCGCAGGGTGGCTCACAACCATCTGTAATGGAATCCAATGCCCTCTTCTGGTGTGTCTAAAGAAAGCAATCAAGTACTCACATACATAAAATAAATAAATCTCTTTGGGGCTGGAGAGATGGCTCAGGGGTTAACAGTACTGACTGCTCTTTCAGAGGTCCTGAGTTCAATTTTCAGCAACTACATGGTGGCTCAAAACCACCTGTAATGCGATATGATGCCCTCTTTTGGTGTGTCTGAAGATAGCTACAGTATACTTATATATATTAAATAAGTAAATCTTTTTAAAAACATTTATAAAAAAAGAACAATTAAAGAAAAACAAGACTGTGAATTTGAAAGAGCAATGGGTACATGGAAGGGTTTGGGAGGAGGAAAAGGAAGATGGGAACAATGTAACTATTAGAATCTCAAAAAACAAAATTCTATTTTAAAGAAGGAATTAATGAAACCAAGGGTTGCTTCTCTGAACAGATAAGCAAGATTAATTGTCAACCTTCATCATACTATGCAGACTCATGTCTGCAAGACCTGGGATTTGAGGAACTAAAAGAATGGGGAGAACTACAGTCTAATACTGTAGACAACCTTACTTCAGTTTCAGCATACTTTTATATACAAATTAAACAAAACAAGCAATGATTCAAAGACGTTTGTCTGAGTCCACAAAAACATTATCAGAAAAATCATGATTAGAAAAACATGTAAATAAAGCACCAATAAGCACATACTAAATATTAACACGGCAGCTCTTTCACAGAGCTTTCTTGGGACTGATCAGTTTAAACACAATTGCCTGGCACATACTATGGATTATATCTAGGAAAGCACAAAAGCAAGGCAGAAGGCCATATCCAGATTCAGGGTATACTGAGAACAGCACTCAGCACATCTTTTCATCAGATTAGGTTCTAGAGATTGGGTTCTGACATTCAACAAGAACAATATTTTGTAACTTGAATGTAAATGTTTAACCCAAGAGGGACAAAATCACTTCAAAGAACAATCTAGGGAACAAAATGCACTTGAGGTAAAAAGGCCCTCCCTCTACCTTTTTTCCTAGAGCCTCTCTCACAGTTTCCCTAGAGCATTATTTAGCACATATCATTCTTTCCACTATGTTCTAACACTTAATGGGATAGTTAGGTTTTGGATTCAAAAAGGAAAACAAGACTAACAAAACTCCAATACAAAGTAACCAACAGATTTGTGGAAAGTATCTATTGGTATTCTGTTTGGACTCCACCTGGACAGTGACCTGGCAACAGCCAGGTAGATCTGGCCTACTATAAAAGGGGCTGCTTGTCCCCTCATCTCTCTCTTACTCTTGCCTCTCTCTTGCCTCTTGCTCCCTTGCTCCCCATCTCTCCCCATTCCCTTCCCCCTTCTCTCCATGTGGTCATGGCCAGCCCTAACTCTACTTCTCTTCTCTTCTCTTCTCTTCTCTTCTCTTCTCTTCTCTTCTCTTCTCTTCTCTTCTCTTCTCTTCTCTTCTCTCTCTCTCTCTCTCTCTCTCTCTCTCTCTCTCTCTCTCTCTGCCTCTCTCTCTCTTTCCCCCTTTCACTTCCTCTATTACCCTTTTAACCCCCCCCCCATGCCATGAATAAACTCTATTCTATACTATACCATCATGTGACTGGTCCCACGGGGGAAGGAATGCCTTGGCATGAACCCACAGAGGCACCCCCTCCCCTCACACCTCACCACACCCTCACAGAACATATCTTAATATCTCCTTATCTTTTATGATCACAACAGTATCCAAATTAATAAAACATTTATATGTAAAGAAAGATATTACAACAGGAATCATTGAAATTCAAAAAATGAGGACATACCTTTAAAACCTCATACTCTAATAAATAAAAATATTTTTAAAATGGGTAAATATGTAGATGTATAAAATATAATCAAAATTAAACTCAGATGAAATAAATAATTTAAGCATATCCATATCCATCAACAAAATTCAAGTAGAAATGAAAAGTCCTCTTGCAAAAAGGCCCAGGGCAAAATTAAATCACTGCAGAATTATATCAGAGCTTTAAAGAATATCTAATACTCAAACTACTCAGGGTATTTCATAAAATCAAAAAGGAAAATAAGCTTTCAATTATTTATATAATGCTAGGATTCACCCTAATATGAAAATCCAATAAAAAACTTATGACAATGAAAATATAGAACAATATTCCTAATGAACATAAATGAAAGTTCTTAATAATATACTTGCAAAACAAACTTAAGATCCAGTTAAAAAAGAAACTGTATAGCAAAAGAAACAGTCAAGTGAGTGAAGAGGCAGCCTAGAGGATGGAAGAATATCCTTGCTACCTACTCATTGTGCCTAGTCTATTTAAAGACTTTTATAAACTAACTATAAAGAAAGCAAAACCAAAAACAATTAAAAGATGATGATATAAGGAAATGAACAGAGAATTCTCAAGAGAAGAAAAATAAATGTCCAATAAATACTTTCTAAATGATTAAAATCCTTAATATTCAGGAGAATGCAAATTAGAAATACTTTAATGTTTTTATCTTACTCCTGTGAGAATAGCTGCTTTTTTTTTTTTTTTAAAGAATTATGAATGCTAGTGTAGATTCTAGAAAAGGGGAAACTTTATCTACCATAGATTGAGCTGAAAACTGCTTGTAACTCCTATGGAAAAGACTATGGAGTTTGTTCAACATGCTGAAGATAGAACTGCCATATGGCTTAATTATACAGTTTCTGGACATATACCCAAATGAGTCCATACCCTATAACAGAGATACCTACCTCATGGCTCTATACTATACTCTACTATACTATACTATATGATTATATACATGTTATATTATATACATGTATAATGACAACTATATATTATAGTATATTGTATGTAATGCATTATATATACATTATGATATGGAAGCAGCCTAGATGTCCAGTAACTGAAGAACATGTGAGGATAACATATGGAAAAGAGGGATACAAATATAAAATTTGTGGGAAAATTGATGAAACAGAAAAATTTACTAAATGGGATAACACAGATCCTAGCTATGAATTTTTGGAGTAGTATGCTTATATTGTGCACTGGTGAAACTAGAAAGGTAGAAAGAAACATTAAAGGGAAAAAAAGGGGGATATTAGAAGATATCAACCATGAAAATTGAGGGGGAAATATTAAGATATAGAAGTGTCTAAACAAGGAAGATAATACGAGGATAGAGAAGAGTGGAAAGAAGGAAGGCAACCAAAACTGAGGATATATACAAAAGACAGACTAAAAAATACAGTCTAAAGAGATAATTAAATAGAAGCACCATTTAAGGCTAGATAATATTTCTCAATTTGGTGGTAAGAACTTTTGCTAAAGACATTACTGTGACACACTTTTGTCACAGGGCATAGAGAAATCAAGCTGGAGCTGAGAAAATTTCCTCCATATCAATTAGACTTCATGATCACAGAATGTGCTATGCAAGTTTCTAGAGAAGAAAAGTCCTCAAAAGGCTCTGAGTTAAAATAGCAACCCATTAGACATCATCAGATTTACCTTCTAGAGGAATAGTGGCATTAATATTATGAAAAGGCAGGAGGGAATTCAACATCTTCAGTACTTACTTATACACACAGGGAACTCATGCCTTGTTCTATAAACGGGTGGGGAGCCCATAGACCCTCTTAGTCAGGAATGTACTATTATTGTTTTGTCATCAAACTATAATCAAACTAAACCTTCTATAAATTTATATGTATACCCATAGATTAATTCTATGTTTAGACTTAATTAGAAACTCATTACTGCAGTAGGCTGTTGTTAATGTTACTAACGAAAGTGTTGAGAGTAAATGAAGATAAAGTGCTCTGTTCCAACTAGGACAATATATAATTCCCTCCGACTCTGAGAAACTATCCTGAAACAGAGAGCAAAAGAAGCATAATAACTGAGGATAGTGAGATGCAAAAAGATGTCTTATATTCATGACATGGCCATTGCACTCATGAAATCATTGCAGCATTTATCATCATCACAAGTATTCACAAGATTGGGCTCATCAGTATTTCACTAGGAGGACTATCAACACTTAATATTTTCTGGGTGAGAAGTGTCATTTTCTTCAGTAGTATAATATATTGACTTTTCTCCAGTGTATAACTTCTCCAGTCTTGCTTGGGCAAGTAACACTAAACTTAGTAATCCACAAACAAAAAGAAGACTTGAAATAGTTGAGAACTAATGGGAAAAAAGTGTTAATATAAATGGGAAAGGTATAAGGAAAGAGGATAGGAAGTGAAAATACATAAAAAGATTGTTAAGCAACAAAATGGAAAAATGAAAAATTTTAATGTGTGAAAAATTTCTGACTTTTTAATTTCCAAATCACCCTTTCCTACCAGGCCACATCTGAATGATTCAACATCTTCAGTTTGTTAAATTACAGTGACCTCTGTTTCATATACTTTATAGTAGTTCCATGTGATTCACTCACTGCTTAAGCCCCCTCTTTCCTCTTTTTATTTATTGTTTATTTTATTTATTTATATTTCAAATGCTATCTCCTTCCTGGTTTCCCTTCTGCAACCCCCCATCATCTTATACCCCTCCCCCTTTGCCTCTATTAAGGTATTCCTCCACCCACCCAGCCACTCCTGCCTCACCCCTCTACAATTCCCCTAGGCTGGGGCATCAAGGCTTCATAGGACCAAGGGCGTCCCCTCCCATTGATGCCAGATAAGGTATTCCTCTGCTTCATATGTAGTTGGAGCCATGGATCCCTTCATATATTCTCTTTGATTTATGGTTTATTCCCTGGGGGATCTAGTTAGTTCATATTTTTGTTCTTCCTTTGGGGTTGCAATCCCCTTCAGCTCCTTCATTCCTTCTCTTAACTCTTCCATTGGGGTCCCAGACTCAGTCCTATCATTGGCCATGAGTATCTGCATCTGAATTGGTCAAGTGCTGGTAGAACCTCTCAGGGGACAGCTATACTAGGCTCTGTCAGCAAGCACTTCTTGGCATTAGCAATAGGGGTTTGGTGTCTGCAGATGGAATGGATCACTAGGAGATCTCTGGATGACCCTTCCTTCAGTCTCTGCTCAATTTTTTGTCCCTCAGTTTCCTTTAGACAGGAACAATTCTGGGTTAAAATTTTTGAGATGGGTGGGTGGCCCCATCTCTCAACTGGGGGCCATTCCTACCTACTGGAGGTGGTCTCTACAGGTTTTTCTCCTCTTTGTTGGGTATTTTGGCTAATGATATCCCCATTAGGTTGTGGGAAACTCTCACTTCCCTGGCATCTGGGACTTTCTATTGACTACCCCCAGTTCCCACCCTCCACTGTTAAATATTTCAATGCAATTTCCTGAATCTCTGACTTCTCTCTTATTTCTTCCCATACCAGATCCTGCCTCCCCTTTTTCATTCCCTCTCCTCTTTCCCTCCAAGATCCCCCCTCTCTCTACCTCCCATGTAGTTTTATTCCTCCTTCTAAGTAAGATTGAAGCATTTACACTTTGGTCTTCCTTTTTCTTAAACTTCATATGGTCTGTGAGTTGTATTGTGGATATTCTGAGTTTTTAGGTTAATATTCATTTATCAGTTAGTACATATTATGTGTGTACTTTTGTGTATGGGTTACCTCACTCAGGATGATACTTTCTAGTTCCATCCATTTGCCTGTGAATTTCGTCACGAAGTCATTGTTTTTGACAGCTGAATAGTACTTCATTGTGTAAATGTACCACATTTTCTCTATCCATTCTTCCATTGAGGGATATCTAACCAGTTTCCAGATTCTGGCTATTATAAGTAAAGCTGTTTTGAATATAGTGGAGCATGTGCTCTTGTCATATGCTGGAGCATTTTTTGGGTATATGCCCAATAGTTTTATAGCTGGGTATTCAGGCAAAAATTTTAAGCTTCTGAAGGAAGAAATCAAAGAAGATGTCAGAAGATGGAAAGATCTCCCATGCTCGTGGATCAACAGGATTAACACAGTAAAAATGGCCACCTTACCAAGAACAATCTACATATTAAATGGAATTCCTATCAAAATTTCAACTCAATCCTTCACAGAGATAGAAAGAGTAATTCTCAAATTCATCTGGAATAACAAAAAACCCAGGATAGCAAAAACTATTCTCAACAACAAAAGAACTTCTGGGAGAATCACCATCCCTGACCTCAAACTGTACTACAGAGCAATAAGTAATTTTAAAAAACGCATAATATTGGTACAGAGACAGATAGGTAGATCAATGGAATAGAATTGAAGACCCAGAAATAAACCCACACATCTATGGTCACTTGATCTTTGACAAAAGCTAAAACCATCCAGTGGGGTCTCCTTATATAAAGCTCAAGTCCAGGTAGATCAAAGACCTCCTCATAAAACCAGATACACTGAATCTAATAGAAGAGAAATTGAGAAAGAGCCTCAAACACATTGGCACAGGGGAAATTTTCCTGAACAGAACACCAATGGTTTAAGCTCTAAGACCAACAATTGACAAATGGGACAAATTTTCATAAAATTGAAAAGCTTCTGTAAGGCAAAGGACATTGTCAATAGGACAAATGGCAACCTACAAATTGGGAAAAGATCTTTACCAACCCTGCATCTGATAGAGGGCTAATATCCAAAATATACAAGAATTCCAGAAGTTAGACTCTGAAGAACCAAATAACCCCATTAATAAATGGGTACTAAAGAAAGACTTCTCATTTGTGGACTCTCAAATGGCAGGGAAGCACCAAAAGAAATGTTCAACACCCTTAGTCATCAGGGAATCACAATCAAAATGATCCTGAGATTCTACCTCACATCAACCAGAATGGCCAAGATCAAAAACTCAGGCAACCACAGATTCTGATAAGCATGTGGAGAAAAAGGAACACTCCACCATTGCTAGTGGTATTGCTAGCTGGTAAAATCACTTTGGGAAGCAATCAGGCAGTTCCTTCCTGCCTCTTACATGTTTTGTTAAATGCATCTATATTTAATTCAGAAATCTAACAGAATAGAAAAGGTGGAAAGGCAGCAGATGGATAGAAGTAAGGAATCTGAAAACAGCCAAGAGATAGTCAAAACCCAAATTTCATGGTTTTGAAGAAGGCTATGTGTAAGTTCTCATGAATATTCTCATGTGACAATAACATCATACATATGTAGTACTTGCAGATGACAGCATATGCAACAGGTTCAGTAGGCTGAGAAAAGAAAAATCTATGTGTGTTGGACTTTTAATTGGAATAACTTACTGTAAAATTATCTGCAAATCTTTGGAAAATCTATTTAACCTCTCTGAAGCACAGCTTCTTTATATATAAAATGGAGTAGAAACTAAAGTTTTTTTCAGGTTGATTTGAGGAAATATATTCATTGTAGTTTGCCAGCTCTAACATGCTATTAAATAAGGAATTTGGCATGTTGCAGTGGGCATGTTGGTCTTAGAGCCTTCCAGTCATTGCTCTAAAGGTGGTGTGACCTGGGAGAATGGAGGCAATAAATGAGGTGAACTAAAGTCTCATACAATAGCCAACATTATTCAAAGCATCAGACAGTTTATACTCTGAGGGTTGAGAGGCATTACATGAATAAAGTATATAATCACAAGGGTAAGCCACACATGGCAGACAGGCTACCTGTAGCAGGTGAGTCACATGCTCTATCAAGGTATATAAACAAATAACAATATCCAGTTGTAATAATTAATCTGAAATAAACTCACCCTTATTTGCTTTACCTGGGATAAGCAAGAAACACATTCTAAGAACAATTTCATGTTTTGAAGAAACTGAAGTCAAAAAGACTCCTGTGTTATTTTCTTGGAGTTTTCTCTAAAGTGCATAGATTTCTCATCTGATACTTCCCTGGACTGTGTTCTGACATTTTCTTGCTCTCTTTCAAATTTATGACCTCTTTTCCCATTCATTGCTGATACATACACCCATAAAGTCTCACCAACATGACTGTTTGAACATGAGCAGAACAAAGACACCAACAATACTAATTTATGGGGAAGAAATGTCAGAAGGTCTCAAACCAACACCAAACCTACAGTGAACTAACAAATGCTAAGTGGGAGAATTAGTCTTTCTTGAGTTCTTATTCTTAAATGCTAGAAGGTATATGTTTCTCAAAGCTGTGTACACATTTCATTTCATGAATTTGTTACAGGGTGGTGAGGATTAAATATTTACACTAGCATACCTCCATATATTATAACATTGTTTTTCACTTTGAATTATGCCTCTCTTATTAGTGAAACCTATCTCCCAGTCTCAGTTGAGTAAAGTAGATAGAGAGGTGGAAAGTATACAGAAAATGAGTGGTCCTACAGTAATGAACCTCAGTCTGTTTGGTTGCAGAGAGAGACTTCAATAACATAAGGGCCAGGCACAAGGGACCTTGAAAACCCATCCATATTTTCTAAGATCCAGTTTGGTTTGGCACTGAAACAAAAACAGTTATGAGATCTGAAGTGGAAATTAATTAAATTTATGGCATGTTAGAAATATTGTGATCTGACAGCCAAAATAGCAAATAGAATGAAATACATTTAAGAGTCTCTGTGTAGAAAAGAGGCAACCAGGAGTGAATCATTTAAGGACATATCAGAAAAAGGTGGCATCATCCCAGCAGAATATTTGCATAGTAATTATGACAAATAGCCAATTTCAAGGTGCTGGCTTCAAAATCTATCCACAGCAGATATATTTCTACTGATAAACGTGACGGAAAGTAGAGAGGGCATATACTTAGAAGCCAAAGGAAAAATACATAGTTCAGCCAAAGCTGATTGCATTTGAACACAAGAAAAAAGAGAGTCCTTTTGGTGTGTTTTGTTTCATTCCAACTTCATGATTGAATGATTCAGCTGAGTTTTGTAAATATACGGAGTGAATTAAGTTTTCTCAAGCCATTCTCCAACTCTGTGGCATATTATAAAGCCCTAAAACATTGGTATAATCATTAGAATAGGAGGAAGTTGGGCACAAACTGATTAATATTGAATTTATTTTACTGAAGGAAAATGAAGACCTAAAATAGAAATTCAACTGAGTTACAAGAAAAAAGACACATGTTATACTTCTTGAAAAACATAAGTTATGGACTAAGAATTATATCCACATATACCCATATCATATAATATGTTGATTATATGAAGTATGCCAAGAATTAGTATGCATGGTCTTATGTTTTATACATATATGTGTTGTACACATGCATACAACATTAAGAAACCAATGGGTCTCACTATCAAAATGACAATATAATATAAGACAAAAGAAAAAGTATTAGTGAGGAGAAATGTCAAACAAGGAATGGAGATATATGATTTGAAGTGGCAGGAGTCTGTTACTGTGAGGTAGAGTCTTCTTGAATGACACTATAACTTTGCAGACAGCAGTGGAACAACCTTTTGTCCATTTTTGTCTAGGATGAGGACAGGAGAAAACAGTAAATAACTACCAAAAAGAAGAAAAGCAAGAAATCAGGGATCTCTTGAGACTCTGAAGATGTTTAGTTTCATGCCGTGCTTTCAGTTACCCTGTGTTTGCTTCTTGGTTTCCCTTTCTTCCCCAGTCATCTCCTTTAATTTACATTGAGGTATGTTCCTTGTCACTTGCATCTATTGTAAGTTTTAAGATTATACTATGAAGTTCATTTAACTTTGTGAACCTCAACTTAAATTCTTTATGGCAAAAAATGAATCCTATCTGACAGCAAGTCTTCAAAAATCTCAGATGCCGAGGCATGAGGACAAGGATAGTGGGTTTAAGGTTAACCTAGACAAAAACAGGAAAGAATAAAATCTAAAATTTTAGTTTATATAATTATTCATTTTTTTTCCTTTTCATTCTTTCTCTTTTTATTTTTTAAGCCCAGGTTGGCCTCAAACTTACTTCATAATTAGGGGTGACAAATTCCTACCTCTACTCCCCACCCCTATCTGCTGGGGTTACAGATACATGCTGTTGCACTCAGTTTGTCCTTTGAGTTATATACAGTCTGTCTGACCTTAACTTAGATTTCATTGGAAGTCCATGTCCTTTGGTATAGTTTTCCTTATCTCAAATATAAGATCATCTGTACTCATCCTTCTAACTTGAAATAAAATTCAGATAGGAAATACTATTATAGAATGTTTAATGGCACAAATAGAATAATCTGTGAAGATTAATATTGTATTCTAGAAAAAGTCATAATCTCTCTTGAGTGTGAGTGTGTGTGTGTGTGTGTTTGCGTATGTGTGTGTGTTGTCTTAAGATTTTTATTGCTGTGAAAAGACACTATGACCATAGCAACTCTTATAAAGAAAATCACTTATTGGGAGCTGGCTTACAGTTGAGAGGTTTAGTTCATTGTAATCACAGCAGGAAACATGGTAGCACACCGGTATACATGGTTCTAGAGAAGGAGCTGAGATTTCTACATTTGGATCATCAGGCAGCAGCAAGAAAAAGTGATATCAGTTCTAGACAAAACATCTGAAACCTCAAAATCTCACCGCCATAGACATATTTTTTCAAACAAGACCACACCTACTCTAACAAGACCATGCCTTCTAATAGTGTCACTCCTTAGCCAATGGGATATTTTTATTCAACATCCCCCACACACATACAAACACATAGTATATTTTCCTTTCCAACTAGGATGTTTTTTTGCGCAACATGATATTTTGATTCAGAATAACCTAATTTCAAATTCTGTTTGATTACTTATCTGTCACTGGTAAGTCTGGATAAAATTACTACAAAGTATTTCATATTAAACAATTAGAGAAAGAGTGCCTACTTCATTAGGTTTTGACATTAAAAAGCACCTCTTGCTCAGAAGACACTTGGCATATGATATTCTATATTATTACATTCTGTTGATAATGTAGGTTTATTTTAAGCAAGATCAGAGGAAGGATCTGTGAATTATAATATTGGGAAAAAGTTCACTTCTTATATTCAGATGTGTATCCTCCTTTATGGTCTGGAAAACCATTTACTATCAAGAGCTACCATTAAGAATATAATCATTAAACAAACAACAACAAAAGCAAAACTTACCTCTCTGCAATCCCATGGTAATACAGACTGCTAGACTTGATCATTAACAGTAAACAAATTTACCTGGCCTGTTGTTATTCAATAATTTGCATGATTTACTTCTCTGGCTCTGAGCCTCTGTGTATTGTCTTACTTGCTTTTAATAAGCTTTGAAAAATAACAGAAACAATCACTAATTCTGGGAGTCAAAAACAGCTATATGCTAACACTCTCCAGGTAATTTAACTATTGATGATTATTATTCAGTGGGCTTGTACACATATCTATTAATCATGTTGGCCAGCCAAATACCCTACTTTTGGGTAGGGTCACCTGCTATTTTTAGCACACACATCCATAATAGCCATATTGACTCTTTATGTGCAGGCTACTGGTTACTTATAATCACCTTTCTGTATTCATTTATTCATGGTATTTCTTTGTCCTTAGTACTATCATCAAGGAGATCAACTTGATATTTGAGTCTTCATGTTGTACATTTGGTTTCCTTGAATAAACCCTCTTTTGCCAAACTCATTATTTTAGTGACTACTCTGCAGAATGGCAGAAAAACAGGCTTATTTGCCTATAATTACATATTATATATAACAAATAACATATATGTTATGTAATTTCATTTGCAAAACATATCTAATGAATTATTTTATACTACATATAATACATTCTATGCTAAAATAATAAATAATATAGTGATAAAATGTCATTTTGAGAAGAAATTTAATAATATGGCAATCTTTTAATCATCTTATTTTTTTAGTCTTTCTTTTTTAAACTTCTGTTATGTGTGAAAGGGTTTTGCCTGCAATTATGCTTCTAGTGTTTAGGAAGGTCATCTTAAAAGGGCATCAGATTTTCTAAGTTACAAATTATGCCATATGAGTTCTGAGAATGGAACCTGAGTCCTCTGCAAGAAGAGCAAGTACTCTTAATTGCAAAGACATCTCTCCAGCCCCAATATCAAAATCTTTAAAAATGCTTATGGTACTTAATTGACAAACTCAATCTCAATGTATGTATGTGTGATAAAAACATGTCTTGGTTAAGTTTTTAATTGGTTTGATAAAACATCATGACAAAAATCAACTTTGGAAGAAAAGGGCTTATCTCAGGGCAAGGAACTCAAGGTAGAAACCTAGAGGCAGGAACTCAAGCAGAAGCTATTAAGGAGCAGTGTTTACTGGCTTACTCTACCTGCTTTCTTATATACCCCAGTACTATCTGTTCAGGTATGTTACCACCCACCATGGTCTGGAACCTCCCACATCAATCACTAAGAAAGTACACCATAGGCTTGCCCATGGACCAATCTTATGTGAACATTTTCCCAATTAAAGTTTCCTTTTCTCAAAGGAAGTTTGTCAAAACAGCTTGTGTCAAGTTGATGTAAATAATATCCAGAACCATATCTCATAATAAAGGAAAAAGCTATTGTAACAATAAAGCTCAATCAATTGTTTAGCACATGACAGAGTTAATTCAAATTATGAAAGCAACCCCAACTCCCAAATGGGCTTTTGAGATTTTTAAATTACATTTCTTTGTTTAAAAGACCTTGCTCTTCATTATTGTTTCATTCAACCCATGCCGTGTTTCATGATCTAGTACTAAAAATTTAGGAAACAGGGATGGAGAGTTGGGTCTTCAGAGAACAGCATTTGCTGCTCAAACCCGAGTTCATTTTCTAGCACACACATGGCAACTCACAATTTTCTTTAACCCCAATTGTGGAGATTTGATGTTTTCTTCTGGTCTGGGAGGGTATCAACCATACACACAGTATACAGATATAAGCAAAGGCAAAACAATCACATCCATAAAATAAAAACTTAAATGTTTTTAGAAATTATACACTTGTTTTCTAGGGCAGGACCAGCCAGGAGGCACAGGCCTCAGAAGTGGCAAGGAAGCTGGGACCATTGGCTTGGAAACTGTTTTCCAGCCTTTTACTCTGAGGTAGTGTCTGTCTTTGTCACTGAGATGGGTTTCCTGTATGCAACAAAATGTTAGGTCTTGTTTACCTACCCAGTCTACCTCCATCTACACCTAGGAGGGACAGCAGATTCACAGCCCTCTCTGCCCCTTTCCTGCAAGCGCAGAGCTTGCCTCCAAGGAGTGCTTTGACCCAAGTACTAAGAAAGGACAGTTGATCCACAGCCATCTCTGCCCCTTCCCTGCAAGCAGAGAGCCTGTCTCCAGGGTGTGCTCTGACCCCAGGACTCAGAAGGGACAACTGAAATCCAGGACACAAAGAGAAAACCAAACCTAAGGATAATAGGTATAGAAGAGAGTGAAGACCTCCAACTTAAAGGGCCAGTAAATATCTTCAACAAAATTATAGAAGAGAACTTCCCTAACCTAAGGAAAGAGATGCCCATGAACATACAAGAAGCCTATACAACTCCAAATAGACTGGACCAGAAAATAAATTCCTCCCACCACATAATAGTTAAAAAACCAAATGCACAAAACAAAGAAAATATTAAAAGCAGCGAGGGAAAAAGGTCAAGTAACATAAAGGCAGACCTATCAGAATTACACCAGTGTTCTCCCCAAAGACTATGAAAGTCAGAAGATCCTGGGTTGATATCATACAAACCCTAAGAGAACACAGATGCCAGCCCAGGCTACTATACCCAGCAAAACTCTCAATTATCATAGATGGAGAAACTAAAGTATTCCATGACAAAACCAAATTTACACAATATATTTCCACAAATCCAGCCCTTCAAAGGGTAATAAATGGAAAACTCCAACACAAGGAGTGAAACTACATCCTAGAAAAAGCAAGAAAGTAATCTTCCAACAAAACTAAAAGAAGATAGCCACATGAATGGAATTCCAACTTTAACAACAAAAATAACAGGAAGCGACAATTACTTTTCCTTAATATCTATTAATATCAATGGACTCAATTCTCCAATAAAAAGACATAGGCTATCAGACTGGGTAGGTAAACAAGACCCAACATTTTGTTGCATACAGGAAACCCACCTCAGTGACAAAGACACTACCTCAGAGTAAAAGGCTGGAAAACAGTTTCCAAGCCAATGGTCCCAAGAAAAAAGGTGGAGAAGGCATTCTCATATCGAATAAAATGGACTTTCGACCTAGAGTGATCAAAAAAGAAAAGGAGGAACACTTCATATACATCAAAGGTATGATCTACTAAGATGAACTTTCAGTTCTGAACCTCTATGCTCCAAATGCAAGGGCATCTACATTCATAAAAGAAACTTTACTAAAGCTTAAAGCATACATTGCACCACACACAATAATAGTGGAGATTTCAACACCCCATTCTCTGCAATGGACAGATCATGGAAACAAAAACTAAACAAAGATACAGTGAGACTAACAGAAGTTATGAAACAGGTGGATTTAACAGATATCTATAGAAACAATAGGATATACCTTCTTCTCAGCACCTCATGGTACTTTCTCCAAAATTGACCATATAATTGGTCACAGATCAGGCCTCAACAGATACAAGAAGATTGAAATAATTCCTTGCAGCCTATCAGATCACCATGGTCTAAGGCTATGGCTGCTCCTCAATAACAACATAAACAATAGAATGCCCACATACATGTGGAAGCTTAACAACACTCTACTCAATTATAACATGGTCAAGGAAGAAATAAAGAAAGAAATTAAAGACTATCTAGAGCTTAATGAAAATGAAGCTGCAACATACTCAAACGTATGGGACACAATGAAAGCAGTCCTAAGAGGAAAACTCATAGCTTTAAGTGCCTCCAAAAAGAAACTGGAGAGAGCATACACTAGCAATTTGACAGCATATCTGAAAGCTCTAGAACAAAAAGAAGCAAATTCACTCAAGAGGAGTAGACAGCAGAAAAGAATCAAACTCAGGGCTGAAATCAACCAAATAGAAACAAGAAGAACTATACAAAGAATCAACCAAACCAGGAGCTGGTTCTTTGAGAAAATCAACAAGATTGATTTGAAGTTCTAAGCAGAGCAATTAGACAACAAAAGGAGATCAAAGGGATACGAATTGGAAAGGAAGAAGTCAAATTACCACTATTTGCTGATTATATGATAGTATACTTAAGTGACCCCAAAAATTCCACCAGAGTGCTCCTAAACCTGATAAACAACTTCAGCAAAGTAGCTGGATATAAAATTAACTTAAGCAAATCAGTGGTCTTCCTCTACAGAAAGGATAAACAGGCAGAGAAAGAAATTAGGGAAACAACACCCTTCACAATAGTCACAAATAATATAAAAGACCGTGGTGTGACTCTAAGCATGTGAAAGATCTGTATGACAAGAACTTCAAGTCTCTGAAGAAGGAAATTGAAGAAGATCTCAGCAGATGGAAAGATCTCCCATGCTTTTGGATTGGTAGGATTAATATAGTAAAAATGCCCATCTTGCCAAAAGCAACCTACAGATTCAATGCAATCCCCATCAAAATTCCAACTCAATTCTTCACAGACTTGGAAAGAGCAATTTGCAAATTCATCTGGAATAACAAAAAACCCAGGATAGCAAAAACTATTCTCAACAATAGAAGAACCTCTGGTGGAATCACCATCCCTGACCTTAAGCTGTACTACAGAACAATTGTGATAAAAACTGCATGGTATTGGTACAGTGACAGGCAGGTAGATCAATGGAATAGATTTGAAAACCCAGAAATGAACCCACACACCTATGGTCACTTGATCTTTGACAAAGGAGCTAAAACCATCCAGTGGGAAAAAGACAGCATTTTCAACAAATGGTGCTGGCTCAACTGGCAGTTATCACATAGAAGATTGCAAATCGATCCATTCGTATCTCCTGTACAAAGCTCAAGTCCAAGTGGATCAAGGACCTCCACATAAAACTAGATACACTGAAACTAATAGAAAATAAAGTGGGGAAGAGCCTCGAGCACATGGGCACATGGGAAAATTTCCTGAACAGAACATCAATAGCTTATGCTCTAAGATCAAGAATTGACAAATGGGATCTCATAAAATTGCAAAGCTTCTGTAAGGCAAAAGACACTGTTAATAGGACAAAATGGCAATCAACACATTGGGAAAAGATCTTTACCAATCCTATATCTGATAGAGGGCTAATATTCAATATATACAAAGAACTCAAGAAGTTAGACTCCAGAGAACCAAATAACCCTATTAAAAATGGGGTGCAGAGCTAAACAAAGAATTCTCAACTGAGAATGGCTAGGATGAAAAACTCAGGTGACAGCAGATGCTGGAGAGGTTGTGGAGGAAGAGGAACATTCCTTTATTGTTGGTGATACTGCAAGCTAGTACAACCGCTCTGGAAATCAGTTTGGTGGTTCCTCCGGATATAGGACATAGTACTACCAGTGGACCCAGCTATACCACTCCTGGGCATATATCGAGAAGATGTTCCAAGATGTAATAAGGACACATGCTCCACTATGTTCATAGCAGCCTTATTTATAATAGCCAGAAACTGGAAACAACCCAGATGTCCCTCATCAGAGAAATGGATACAGAAAATGTGGTGCATCTATACAATGAACTACTACTCAGCTATTAAAAACAATGAATTTATGAAATTCTTAGGGAAATGGATGGATCTGGAGAATATCATCCTGAGTGAGGTAATCCAATCACAAGAGAATACACATGGCATGCATTCTCTGATTAGTGGATATTAGCCCAGAAGATTGGAATACACAAACTACAATCCACAAACCACAAGAAACTCAAAAAGAATGAAGACCAAAGTGTGGATACTTCATTCCTTCTTAAAAGGGGGAACAAAATATCCATGGAATGAGTTGGAGAGACTAACTATGAAGCAGAGACTGAAGGAAGGACAATCCAGAGAATGATCCACCTCGGAATACTTCCCATATTCAATCATCAAATCTACACTCTCTTGTGGATACTGGCAAGTGGTGGCTGACAGGAGCCTGATATAGCTCTCTACTGAGAGGCTCTGGTAGTACCTAACTAACACAGAAGTAGAGGCTCACAGCCATCCATTGGACAGGGTCCCCAATGAAGGATCTAGAGAAAGAACCCAAGGAGCTGAAGGATTTGCAACCCCTTAGGACAAACGACAATACGAACTAACTAGTACCCTCAGACCTCCCAGGGACTAAACCACCAACCAAGAGTACACATGGTGGGACTAATGGCTCCAGCAGCATATGTAGCAGAGGATGGCCTGGTTGGTCATCAATGGAAGGAGAGGCCCTTGGCCCTGTGAAGGTTCTATGCCCCAGTGCAGGGGAATACCAGGGCCAGAAAAGGGAAAGGATAGGTTGGTGACCAGGGTCGGGGGGAGGGAACAGGGTTTTGTTTGTCTGTTTGCTTGCTTGTTTTTGTTTCTGTTTTTTATTTTATGTTTTTTCTTTTTGTTCAGAGGGGAAACTGGGAAAGGAGATATCATATGACATGTAAATAAAGAAAATATCTAATTTAAAAAAATAAAAGCTGCAGTTTCCCAAGAGGAAAAAAAAAATACTCTCAGCCCTGCAAAAAAAAAAAAAAAAAAAAAAAAAAAAAAAAAAAAAAAAAAGAAAGAAAGAAAAAAAAAGAAATTATAAACTTAAATAAATGAACAAAATAATATTATGCAATAAACGAGAATCTGGGGATCCATGCTATTTGCCATTGATACATGCAGATATGCTTCAGAAATGCACTTTTTTTATTATTTTGAAAGAAAATAGTGAAAACAGATCTAAATTGTAAAAGCTTTTATATGCAAGATTAAACAAGATTAAAGATTAAAGCAGATGAATACAAAGACTATCAAGAAATACAAGTTAACTTTTATTTGTGAGATTAAAATGACTCTAAAAATGTATATGGTTGAGACTTTCTAAATACTTTAAAACAGCAATGGTTATTTTATGTTCAGGAAAAGGTAATTTAAATTTAATAACTTATTAAGCTATTTATCTTTTCAAGGCTATTGGGGAATGCATTTCTATCCATTTAAGTTCTCAATAACATTCTCTACTCTTCAACCAGAAAATCGAGTGACAAGGCAGTAATTCTAAGATATGTAACAACACAAAAGCCACTAATACCATATAAATAAACAAAATATGTGAACCAATGTTCTGAAAGACCCCCCCGCGGGGGGAGACCCTGTCTCAAGTCATGGGAGAGACTTGAGACCCAAAGATTCATAAGAGACCAATCTTGATGCAAAGGCATGAGGTTTATTTCGGGACTAGTGCGCTAGGGTCGAGACTTGTAACCCACACAGGGGACAGAGGAGCTCGACCCCAAGCTCAAGAAGTGTAGGGTATTTAAAGGAGAAAACCACAAACCAGGGGGAGTGAGGGGGGAATTCCAGCCCATGTTATTCAGTCAGTTAGGGAGGAGAACATATTCATTTTAGGAATGTAATTTTACTTAATCATCTACTGAATCATCTACTGGTCAGCAGGGTGGAAAGCCTCATGAACCAGTTGACCTTCATTCCTAGTTCTGCCCTCATTGTGGTTCAGTCAGGAGAGGCAAATTTCGGGAACCAGAGCCCTGAGGCTCTAAGCCAGCCAAGTTCCTGGAACCCAGAGCTCTGAATTGGCTGACCAGTATTTTTAATTTTTCTCAGTTTGCTAGGGGCTCATAAAAACCTTTTCTTTATATCTTTCATACTTTTCAGTTCTAGAATGAAAATGGTGTAGGGCTCACAATTTTAAACATAACTGAGGGTATAGGGACCTGAAAGGTCCAGAAGAGAGTATTGGATCCTAAAAGTTGGAGGTATAGTAGTCTGATGTTGGATATACAAACTGGGGTTGTCTGGAAGATCGACAAGCACATTTCACTGCCCTGATTTATATGTCATATATGTGGGAACATAAACTATATTACATATCTATAATAACCAAAAACAGTTTATCCTACTAATGACAGGTCATATGACCATATATAGTGTCCAGGAAATGATATAATTTGACAAATTGTTTGATGATTCTTTTTCTGGTGGCAAGACAAAGATCTTATTTTAGGTGCTTTTATTAAACTTACTTATCCTGGCAATTCATGAAAAAGCAATTTCTGTAAAAGGAAATACCTTATTTTAAGTTCCATCTAGCTATAGAAAATAAGTTTTCCACAACAAAATAAGGACAAGATCAAGTTTATATGTATTTCTATTACATGAATGACCAAGGCAGCTTTGTCAGTCAACAGGTTCTCCAGGACAAGAACAAGGATAAAAAGGAAAAAAGACAATTAAACAACACTGTTGCATGACCCCAGCGAGTTCTGAGGCTGAAGTGGGCTTATTTTTTTCCAGTCTGCTTTTATACCACTTTAAGTACATGCAAAGTAATAAGATCAGTTCTGGGTCAAGGAACAAGCAAGGCAATAAACAGAATTCCATAAACACCATTTCTAGGGGCTAATCAAGGACTGCCACACAGGCATCAGCTAAGCCTGCTTTGAGTTTTGCATTAACTCAAATGTAAGTGTTCTTATTTTGAGCTATTTCCTGAGTCTTAACCCAAAGCCAGATTCCCACCTTGAGTTTACTTCTTTGTCCTGGCCCAGTGTCAAATTCCTGCCAATTTTCTAGAAGCGATCCCAAAAAGTTTTCCACACATAGGACAATGTACTTAGTTCCATAATTAACATTGTTGGAATGGTTTGATTAGAAGAAATCTGTGGGATTATTAACACTCTTAGTTTCCTCTCAATTCATTAGCTAGGGAACTTATCACATGCGATTGATAACAAAGTTGTTCAATATTAACAAATCTTTTCAGTGACCAAGCTATTTTCATTATAGAACAAATGGTGTTTTTACTGATCACATTAAAATATGTGTCCTTATCACTTAGAAACCAATTATTTTTCTCCAAGAAGAAGCAGTGTCACATTAAAATTGTTTTATGCATTAATTTTATAAAAAATTTAAAATTAGTTTAAGTAAAATGATAGTATTCAACTTATTTGGTATCTTGCTAAGACAGATGCAATGATAAACAACTTGGAATTACTAAAACAATAATTGTTGCTTGCTTTCATTACTGAGGACTGATGACATTGACTTTTTTAAACTTTTTTTATTAGATATTTTCTATATTTACATTTCAAATGCTCTCTCCTTTACTGGTTTCCTCTCTGGGAATAAAAAAACCTAGTCCCTCCCCCCTTCCCCTGCTTACCAAACCACCCTCTCCTGCTTCCTGGCCCTGGCATTCTCCTACAATGGGGCGTAGAGCCATCACAGGGCCAAAGGCCTCTCCTCCCATTGATGACTGACTAGGCCACTTTCTGCTACATATGCAGCTGGAGCCCTGAGTCCCACCATGTGTACTCTTTGGTTGGTGGTTTAGTCCCTGAGAGCTCTGGGGATACTGGTTAGATCATATTGTTGTTCCTCCTAAGGTACTGCAAACCCCTTCACCTTCTTGGGTCCTTTCTCTAGCTCCTTCATTGAGGACCCTCTGCTCAGTCTAATGGATGGCTGGGAGCCTCCACTTTTGTATTAGTCAGGCACTGGCAGAGCCTCTCAGGAGACAGCTATATCAGGCTCCTGTCAGCCAGCACTTGCTGGCATTTGCAATAGTGTCTGGGTTTGGTGATTGTATATGGGAAGGATCCCCAGGTGGGGCAGTCTCTGGATTGTCCTTCCTTCAGTCTCTGCTCCACACTTTGTATCCATACTATGTTCATCCTTCTTCTTGAGTTTCTTGTGGTTTGTGAATTGTATCTTGGGTATTCTAAGCTTCTGGTCTAATATTCACTTATCAGTGAGTGCATACCATGTATGTTCTTTTGTGATTGGGTTACCACACTCAGGATGATATCCTCCAGATCCATCCATTTCCCTAAGAATTTCATAAATTCATTGTTTTTAATAGCTGAGTAGTACTCCATTGTGTAGATATACCACATTTTCTGTATCCATTCTTCTGTTGAGGGACATCTGGGTTATTTCCAGTTTCTGGCTATTATAAATAAGGCTGCTATGAACATAGTGGAGCATGTGTCCTTATTACATGTTGGATCATCTTCTGGGTATGTGCCCAGAAGTGATATTGCTGGGTCCTCTGGTAGTACTATGTTCAATTTTCTGAGGAACCGCCAAACTAATTTCCAGAGTGGTTGTACCAGCTTGCAATCCCACCAGCAATGAAGGACTGATCCTCTTTCTCCTTGCCATCATCTGCTGTCACCTGCGTTTTTGATCTTAGCCATTCTGCCTGGTGAGAGGTGGAATCTCAGGGTTGTTCTGATTTGCATTTCCCTGATGACTAAGGATGTTGCCCATTTCTTTAGGTGTTTCTCAGCCATCCGGTATTCCTCTGTTGAGAATTCTTTGTTTAGCTCTGTATCCCATTTTTAATAGGGTTATTTTGTTCTCTGGAGTCTAACTTCTTGAGTTCTTTGTATATATTGGATATCAGCCTTCTGTTGGATGTAAGCTAGGTAAAGATCTTTTCCCAATCTGTTGGTTGCCATTTTTTTTTCCCTATTGACAGTGTCCTTTGCCTTACAGAAGCTTAGCAATTTTATGAGGTCCCATTTGTCAATTCTTGATCTTAGAGCATAAGCTATTGGTGTTCTGTTCAGGAAAATTTCTCCTGTGTCCATGTGCTCATGGCTCTTCCCCACTTTCTTTTCTATTAGTTTCACTGTATCTGGTTGTATGTGGAGGTCCTTGATCCACTTGGAATTGAGCTTTGTACAAGGAGATAAGAATGGATTGATTTGCCGGGCAGTGGTGGCGCACGCCTTTAATCCCAGCACTTGGGAGGTAGAGAGGCAGGTGGATTTCTGAGTTCGAGGCCAGCCTGGTCTACAAAGTGAGTTCCAGAACAGCCAGGGCTACTCAGAGAAACCCTGTCTCGAAAACCAAAAACAAAAAACAAAAAACAAAGAATGGATTGATTTGCATTCTTCTACATGCTGACTGCCAGTTGAGCCAGCACCATTTGTTGAAAATGCTGTCTTTTTCCCACTGGATGGTTTTAGCTCCTTTGTCAAAGATCAAGTGATCATAGGTGTGTGGGTTCATTTCTTGGTCTTCAATTGTATTCCATTGATCTACCTGCCTGTCACTGTACCAATACCCTGCAGTTTTTATCACAGTTGCTCTATGAACTGGATTTCTTCAGTTTCTATTGTTATGTTTCCCTTTTCATTTCTGACTTTGTTAATCAGGATACCTTTTCTTTTGACAAACCACTTACCGAAAGAAAACAGAAATCAGATTTCATGGTCATATCTTTGTGAGTGATCTACCAGCAGCAAATTAGAAGCATATATTAGGAAGGCACTTCCTTCCACTAAAGTGCGCTGAGGTTGTACTTCTCCACTCAATACATGGTACATAAATTCATAAGTTAGGTGGTTTTGGAGTTGTGCAGAGCAACATCTGAGAGCTTATTATCAAGAACATGGGTAGTCTTAGAGTAGACATACTAGGAGGCCTGCACACAGCATGATATCTGACACCACATCCACATCCACATTCATCTAGCCATAATTGCATAGATGGAGACACTTCCACTTCTTCCCAGCTGAGTGACAACTTGCAAATCTTCTTTTACTGATTTTCAAGGACACAATCTATATTTATTAACTATAGTCATAAGCATTCCCCCTTCCCTTGCTGCCCATGTTGGGGATTGAAATCAGAGGTCTATCACTAAACTACAATAACAGCTATTATTTTATTTTTCTCTAGCTGTTTGTTCAGGCTGTCCTCATGTTCTTGATCACTTTGTCTTACTCTCCCAAGTATTAGAATTGCAGACATAGCCAGATGTAGTCACCATGCTGCATAGTAACTTACTCATTCTAGCTAAAATTTATGCCATCTAACTAACATCTACTATTTTATGCTCACTATCTGGCAACAACCATGGTATTGTTTAACTCAGTGAGTTAAATATTTTTATATTTCATGGTGAGATCATGTTTGTTTGTTGATCATTACTTAGCATATGGTTTAGTACCTTCTGTGGCTGCAATGCCCTCACATGAGCACCTTAAGGAAGAAGTGGTTTGTTTTAGCTCATAGTTTAACGTATAATCTACTATGACAGAGAAGTCAAGTCAGGAGCTTGAAGCAGTTAGACCACTTTATCTCCTTATTAGAAGAAAAGAACAATGAATGCCAATGTTTAGCTCACTCTATCCATTTTAGATAGCACATGATCTTTGCTCATGCAATGGTCTCACCCATAGTGGCTCTGTCTTTAAATTTGAAATACTGCAATCAAGATAATTTCTCATAGTTATTTTTTGAGGTCAATCCCCCAGGTAGTTTTAGATTCTCTCAAGTGGACAATTAATATTAACAACATAACAACATTATGTGCTGCAGTACTGATTATGTTTTTTTGTTGGTGGTGATGGGTTTTGTTGTTGTTGTTTTTTGCTTTTTTTTTTTTTTGAGACAGGGTTTCTCTGTGTAGCCCTGGCTGTCCTGGAACTCACTCTGTAGACCAGGCTGGTATGGATCTCAGAAATCCTCCTGCCTCTTCCTCCCAAGTGTTGGGATTAAAGGCATGTGCTACCACTGCCTAGCTTGTTCATGTTATTATTAATGGCAGACTTTCCTTCCTAAGATAAAAATTTTCATCATTCATATATACTACATGTTTTTTGCCCTTTGACACTTAAGTATATTCAAATTGTTTATAGTTATGTGATAATGTTTCTTTGAACATAAGATTGTATATTTCTTCAATATGCTGTTGAATTCCTCAGATCTTTACCTGAAACTATGAATACTCTATCATATGATAACTTTCTTTATTATCTGAGGACCTCTGTATTTTCCATTCATATTTTCTGTATAGATTTTCCAAACAGATATTTTGTATTTGTATTTTACGTAATGCTTGTAACTAACTTAGTAGAAGTAGAATAAAGCCTGGGACTGTCAAATATTTGACCAGTAGAAGGCTTGATTTTGTGATGTTTAGAATCCATTGCATATAGAGAGCAAACCTATATCTATCTGTCTGCCTGTTGTTGGGGCCAGTGTGGAATACAGAAGTGATGATGTTTAAGTACTATAATAGCACCCAGAGAGAGATCCTATTAAGTAGAGCTGAAGTATGGAACTGTAGAATCCCTCCTTAGTTTGGAATGTGCCTTGAGATCAGTCTAAGTAAACCAGAATCCCTGACTGGTTTGCCCGGATTGGAACCTGTATGTGCAAGGCTCGTCTTGGAGCTTCAGTCCAAGATGAGAGACCTCGTTACTAATATTATACAGATGATCTTAGTGTTTAAGTGAGAACTGAAATCTGACACTTCCGGGACCAGTTTGCCACCGAGGGGATTCTGAACCTGAAATGTGGTGGCTAAGTTGTCTGAAGCAAAGGCTTGTAGGACACATCCTATTGCTGGTACATATGAATAAGCTCATTGGTTCACTGAGATGGGTTGGTAGAATCCTTATTTTGGTTTGTCATTGGTGTCCGTAACTGGGATGAATAGGTGTTTATTTACTTCTTGTCAGGAAAAGGTTACCTAATAATACCAATGCACCATGTTCCCCCTAATTTTTATCGTACTTAAAAGAAAAGTTTAATTGCATACATAAAAACACACAAAAATGGTTTACTGCTCAAATTAGGTTGAGACAGGACTCATAAACTATTGGTTATTAGCAATACATATTGTGTTGCAAAAGATTAGAAGTACATCTGTGCTGTAAAGCAACCTACTGATCTTATCTACTAATTTTACTTTACTACATAGTTTCTAATGTGTTGTTTTATGTTTTTCTAAAATTATTTTTATTTACTTTTTGTTTTACATTTGCTCCTTGGGTTAAGTACTTCACTCATCTACTTTTAGTCTTCATTATTTTTTCCATAAATGTCTTCAAAAAATGCCTAAAACATTTGTTCAGTCACATCTGAACTTACCAACTGCTGTTTGAGTTAATTAAATTTCATTCAAATGCAAAAAAAAAAATAGAACCACATCAACACTGTTTCATTGCTTGTATGAGAGACAATTCCTGTGTATTCTGTTTTTAGACAATAGAAGAAACTGTGATTGAGGACAATCAGATCTCTATTCATTGATGTATGTTACTCACACCAGCCTCCCACAGGGTACTGGGGCCTTTATGTAAAATTTAACCAAGTTGGTATTTTCCAAAATATTCTGAAATATTTGTTTAAATGTAAAATTTTTCTGAATTATCATTACTGTAGAACCAGTGTTTTTCAATGAAGTAAACATTCTGACAATAAGTACCAAGATAAAAGTTGAACAGTTAGGGAAGCCCTAAAATGAATAATTGTGTTATTTTTGTTAAAATCTGTTTTTCTGAACATTTTGTTTTATTTGGGGGCTGTGCAGACACATATCAAACATATTTAACATGTTTTATATTTCCATAGAAACTAAGAATGGCCTTCTCGATGCATACTACAAGGCAACTGGGCCTATATATCCTAAACATATAAACAGGAAATGGTCTTTTGATTTCAATCTTATATTATCTGTTGCAGTGCATCTTTTAACTGTCTTATTTCATGTTATTTCAAGTCATTTAAAAGGCAAATGTTTCAGCATACTCCATTTGAAGACTTGATGAAAAGATATATTGAATCTAAATAGACAGCTTATATTTAGTTATGAGAGAAGGATTCAAAAGCCTTGTCAAGTGAGAGAAGGATTCAAAAGTTCTTGTCAAATTTCATTTTGTAAAATGGTTGAGGAGAATGTTTAGGACTGTACTGAAAACAGTAGAAACATATCCTCAAGAATTTTCAACTCCTGCAAAATTTGGTAAGTGAATGTCAATGTTGTAAGGTAGAAGAGATCTATTTTATTAGAGCTGAAAACATTCTGGAATGAAAAATTCATTTTCAAACCTGGAAACTATGTACTTTTAAATTTAAAAATCCACAAATGAATACAATTAAGTAATATAATAACCTTGTATGAATTGTCTTGTAAGTTTTTCTCTTATAATTATTACTATCTCATAAAAATAAGCTAAATATTGATGGGTCCAAATGAAGCCCCAAATCCCAAAACTTCAAAA
The DNA here is from genome assembly GCF_008632895.1 of Mastomys coucha. NCBI lineage: Eukaryota > Metazoa > Chordata > Mammalia > Rodentia > Muridae > Mastomys > Mastomys coucha. The sequence continues at coordinate 11,241,531 of NW_022196897.1, forward strand.
GGAAGTCCAGTGCATGAAACCTTGATGAATATTTAATACTATCCATAACTGAAGATACTATATCTAATGCTGAATACTAAGTTGTTTTAAAACATGCAAAATATTCTCTGGGAATTAAGCATAGTAAAAGAGCATAAAATATTAAAAATAAATCATTAAGAAATATATTCCAAAGCCCTTAAATGATATCACTTGACATAGTGAGAGAGTATTCAAAATGCATTATATATCTGTATACATTGTCTAATATCAGTTTACTTAAAAAAGAATATCAGCGTTTCTAGGAGATAAACTATTTACCAGTAAGTATATTTTAAAAATTTCAAAATGGCAAAAACTCTTTGAAATTAAACATTAAGAAAACGCTAATTTCGCCGGGCAATGGTGGCACATGCCTTTAATCCCAGCACTTGGGAGGCAGACGCAGGCAAATTTCTGAGTTCAAGGCCAGCCTGGTCTACAGAGTGAGTTCCAGGACAGCCAGGGCTACACAGAGAAACCCTGTCTCGAAAAACCAAAAAAAAAAAACCAAAAAACAAAAAAACCCACTAATTTCAAGCAGAGTGAGAAAAATTATCAATAATATTTTCATGATGTATGTAGAACATGATTTTAATATTTTCAAATGTTAATATTCAACAAACAATAATTATTTTAAGATACATTTCATTGTTATGCCTCCCTTTCATTTCTGATTGTTTTAATTTGGATACTGCCTCTGTGTCCTCTGGTTAGTCTAGCTAAAGGTTTATCTGTCTTGTTTATTTTCTCAAAGAACCAGCTCCTGGTTTTCTTGATTCTTTGTATAGTTCTTTTCTGTTTGGTTGATTTTAGCCCTGCCATCTCCTCCTCTTGGGGATACTTGTTTCTTTTTGTTCTAGAGCTTTCAAGTATGCAGTCAAGCTTCTAGTGTAAGCTCTCTTCACTTTCTTTTTGGAGGCACTTAGAGCTGTGGATTTTCCTCTTTGCACTGCTTTCATTGTATCCCTTAAGTTTTCGTATGATGTGTTTTCATTTTCATTAAATTCTAAAAAGCCTTTAATTTTTTTTCTTTATTTCTTCATTGACCAAGTTGTCCTTGAGTAGAGCATTGTTCAGCTTCCATGTGTATGTGTGCTTTCCATTGTTTCTGTTGGAATTTAAGACCACCCTTAGTCTGTAGTGATCTGATAGGATGATGGGATTATTTCAATCTTCTTGTATCTGTTGAGGTCAATTTTGATGAAAGTACTATGAGGTGCTAACAAGAAGGTATATTCTTTTGCTTTAGGATGAAATGTTCTATAAATATCTGTTAGATCCATTTGGTTCATAACTTGTGTTAGTTTCACTGTGTCTCTGTTTAGTTTCTGTTTCCATGATCTGTCCATTGCTGAGAGTGGGGTGTTGAAATCTCCCACTATTGTAAAGTTTCTTTTACGAATGTGGGCACTCTTACATTTGGAGCATAGATGTTAAAAATTGAGAATCCATCTTGATCAGTATGAAGTATCCTTCCTTATCTTTTTTGATAACATTTGGTTGAAAGTTGATTTTTTTTCCTCTGAGATAGTGTCTATCTTTGTCACTGAGGTGCATTTCCTGAATGCAGCAAAATGCTGGGTCCTGTTTATGTATCCAGTCCCTTAGTCTATGACTTTTTTGGGGAACTGAGTTCATTGATGTTAAGAGATATTAAGGAAAAGTGATTGTTACTTCCTGTTATTTTTGTTGTTAGAGGTGGAATTATGTTTATGTGGCTATCTTCTTTTGAGTTTGTTGAAAGATTACCTTCTTGCTTCTTCTAGGGTGTAGTTTTGCTCCTTATGTTGGTGTTTTCCATCTATTATCCTTTGTAGGGCTGGATTTATTCACTGATATTGTGTAAATTTGGTTTTGTCATGAAATATTTTGGTTTCTCCACCTATGATAATTGAGAACTTTGCTGCTGTGTATAGCACCCCAGGCTGATATTTGTGTTCTCTTGGATTCTATATGACATCTGCCCAGAATATGCTAGCTTTCATAGTCTCTGGTGAGAAGTCTGGTGTAATTCTGATAGGTCTGCCTTTATATGTTACTTGACCGAGTTTTCCTCACTGCTTTTCATATTCATCCTTTGTCATTTGGTGTTCTGATTATTATGTGGTGGGAGTAATTTCTTTTCTGGTCTAGTCTATTTGCAGTTCTATAGGCTTCTTGTATGTTTATGGGGATCTTTTTCTTTAGGTTAGGAAAGTTTTCTTCTATAATTTTGTTGAACATATTTACTGACCCTTTAAGCTGGGAATCTCTTCTATACCTATTATCCTTAGGTTTGGCCTTCTCATTGTGTCCTGCATTTCCTGGATGTTTTGGGTTAGGAGCTTTTTGCTTTTTGTGTTTTCTTTGACTGTTGTGTCAATGTTTACTACAGTATCTTTTGCCCCTGAGATTCTTCTATCTCTTGTATTCTGTTGGTGATACTTGCATCTATTACTCTTGATTTCTTTCCTAGGTTTTCGAATTCCAGGGTTGTCTCCCTTTGTGATTTCTTTATTGTTTATATTTCCATTTTTAGATGTTGGATGGTTTTGTTCATTTCTTTCACCTGTTTGATTGTGTTTTCCTGTAATTCTGTAAGGAATTTTTTTGTAGCTGACAGCAGCCACAGTTTACTGGGTTCTTGAAAGGAAAGCTGGGGCTTAATGGGGAGAAGGCAAGAGAAGAATGAGACCAAGACAAAATTTCTAATCAAGGCCTAATGTTTACTTAGGAGTCTGCATTTATAAAGGGGGGGAAACCCATGCCCTATTAAGTCAGGATCTTGTCATCTCATCAGCATCTTGTTGCTTTGTCCTGAGCTCATCAGGAAAACAAGCTCAGAGGCTTAGCCCTCAGCAGCTCAGCAGGTAGTGGCTCCTTTCAGGATGCTGGACACTTGACAGAACAATAGACTTCACCTAAGTTGGAAGACTCCACCATACGTGGGCCAGCCAGATGTGGCACAGACAAGGTCTGATTCAGCCTGCTCGAGGCTGGGGGGAGGACACAATTACTTCCTTTTTATTTATTAAAAATTAGATGGACTTGGGCATAAGATTTACTTATGCTCCATGGTCCTGCCTGGGAATTATGTCAGCTGGTGGCCTTGTCAGTCTTAGGATTGAGTCTGATGGACTTCCTCTTACCTACCCTTTAGGTCACGTGCAGCTTGTTTGTGTTTATTTGCACAAACACGGCCTTTTAGTGTTTATTATGAACAAACACAGTTGGTTGTGTTTTCCTGTAATTCTTTAAGGGATTTTTGTGTTTCCTCTTTAAGGACTTCTACCTGTTTACCTGTTTTCTCCTGCATTTCTTTAAGAGAGTTATTTATGTCCTTAAAGTCCTTTATCATCATCATGAGATGTGACTTTAAATCAGAGTCTTGCTTTTCTAGTATGTTGGTGTATCCAGGGCTAGTTGTGGTAGAAGAACTGGGTTCTGATGATGCCAAGTAGTCTTGGTTTCTGTTGCTTTGGTTCTTGCCCTTGCCTCTTGTCATCTGGTTACCTCTGGTATTAGCTGGTCTTACTTTCTCTGACTGTATCTTGTCCCTCCTGCAAGCCTGTGGGTCAGTACTCCTGGAAAACCAGTTCTCTCCTGGATGAATTTGGGTATGGATAGCAGTGGCACAGGGTCAGCTCCAGGGTGCAGATGGAAACCTGAAGGATCCTATCCCTGGTTATTCCTTGGTTTCTGTATCCTGATATCACTGGGCTGGTTGCTCTTGAGCCAGGAATTTGAGCAGAAGTTGTGTTGTTATCTGTGCTCATAGGTGTGCCAGCACTCCTGATAGATCAGCTCTCTCCCAGTGGTATTTGGGTATGGTATGTTATGGCACAGGATCAAAGGATCAGCTCCAGGTGCAGATGGAAACTGGAAGGATCCCATACCAGGCTGCTCCTTGATTCATGTGTCCTGATGTCTCCTGTGCTCACAGGTTTGCAGTGCTGTGGCACAGGATCAACTCTCTGGGCAGACAGAAACCTGAAGTGATTCTTGGCATTTCTTAGTTACCTAGATACCTAGCAAAGTCAATGAACTGGAATACAAGTATATATGTATGTATACATATATATGTATGTGTGTGTGTGTGTGTGTGTACACCTATAGTACTTTGTCTAGGGCATATGCCTCCTGAGTTTTCTCTGACCCAGATTAGAATGTCTAGTGTTGTCCTTGTTCAGCTCATGTTTAGGTAGTCATGTCTGGTCTGAAACTTTCATTTAATAACCTATGACTTCTGGTAGAAGAATTGTCCTTCCATTCAGAATGGATTTCCATAAAGATTTTCATATATCCTTAGTTTTGATTAACCCTCCATCTTCTTCCTTCTTTCCTCTATTCCCATTCCAGATTAAACCTTTACATAAGAATGTTCCATCCCACCTCCTCCTATTCCCTATCCCTCTATTTTCATCTCCACTTAAGCCTTTCTACCCATAGTTACAAAGTATTTCTAAATTCATTATGTGATAGATAAGAATGTCAAATACTTTAAGAATACTTGAGAGAAGCTAAACCTTGACATGATTATATTGAGTAAGTTGTATGGCTTTCAAGATAAAAACATGTTCTAGAATAGAATAAAATTGGTATGCTGTCCAGATGTTCTGGTATATGTTTATTATTCCTGCACTCTGGAGAAGCACTCATTTGAAGCTGGCCTGTGTTACAGATTGAGACCATTTTAAGTAGGAAGTAATGAAGTAATGAATAGGCATCCTAGAGTAAGGGAAGGGTTTCAGATAACAGGCTTTATGTGGCTCAAACAGTTCTCATAGCTACTAGTCTAGAGTTACTAGGAGTTGTGAAGATGAATTGAGTGACAGAAAATTGCACACACACACACACACAAACACACACACTGTGTGTGTGTGTTTGTGTATTCCAGTTCATTGACTTTGCTAGGTATCTAGGACGTGACCAAATATGAATTCATTCAATCTCAGTAAATCCTTTATTGTCACCAAAATGTTCTGAATGAAAACATCTTTGTAGGAATTATTAACTAAACAATACTAAAATTGTTGGTATTCTGTTTAAACTCCACCCTCACAGTTCCTGGCAGCAGCCAGGTATGCTCCTCCCCACAGTTACCCAGCAACAACCAGGTAGTTCTGGCCCACTATAAAAGGGGCTGCTTGCCCCCCTCCTCTCCCTCTTGTCTCTTTTATTCTCTTATTCTTGCCTCTCTCTCTTTCTCTTGCCCCCTTGCTCCCCATCTCCCTCCTTTCCCCTTCCCCCCTCTACTTCTCTACTCTGTCCTTCTCTCTGCCTTTCTCTGCCTCTACTACTCTCTTAACTCCCCTCCCCATGCCCTGAATAAACTCTATTCTATACTGTATGGTCATGTGACTTTCATGGGGAAGGGATGCTTTGGCACGGGTGTGTTGAGGCACTTCCTTCTCCCATGCTTTACCACACTACCTTAGAACATATCTTAATAGCTCTTTATTTTTTTATGATCACAACAACAACTGAGAATAACTTGCCCCCAAGTCATACCTGAAACTTAATAAGAAGTCAGTACTGTAGAGTTGACATTGATGTTTCTGTTACTTTGATGCATAGAAGCTGTCAAATATATCTACTTGTTTTAATGTTTTTGGGAAATTTCTTTTTAATTTGGTGGCAATTTGGATGTCAGATGTTTATCTTACTATATTTTAGCTAAAATTTAGTTATAGAACTCAAGATAAAACCATTGGAATATCTAAGAAAATAACCTAATTAAATTAAAGAGGAAAAGAAATCTCATTCATTCCTGTTATAGGGGTAGAAAACAGATTAATCATGGACTTCTTCTGGGTGGTACCTATAATTGTTTCATCTCAATCACAATTCTATTTTACATTTTATTCTGTTACCAACTGGTATCCCTCTAACAATAACTTTTTATTACATATTCATCATACTTTAATACATACATGTATTAAAGTAACTTTTTTAAGTTTACCAAAACATTTTGATCATCAAACTCTGTAAATATAATGTAATTTAGAATATACAATAAGCAAAACCAGACATCCGACTTCAATTATTTCATAGCTTTGGGCACTAAATGGCAATTGCAGTCTATTATACCACAGCTGTGGTCTGGCCCACCTTTTATATGTTGTAAACTTGTGAAAATAAATGCTTAAAACATTTATCTGGGCTGATAAAATGAACATTAATTTAGCTTTAGTCACATTGGTAAGATGGACAAAGATTGAAACCAAAGTAGGAAGAATGAAGCAGAAGCAGATCACACACATACAGTAGCTACTGAACTTATTTAACAAGAGATACAAATAGAAGACATGGGAGTTGGGATTAAAGAGTTCATAAGTAGTATAAAATACATTCAGCAATTTCAGAAGGACCATCTTAGTACCACATGATGAGTATGTAGGAAAAGTAACAGTCCAAATGCTGTGAACCTAGGCAAGTTCTACAATCTTGTCTTGAATCTTTGTATTCAGGTATCAAACAGAAATGATTCTACTTTTTACTTTACAAGTATTTTCTGGGAATTAAATCATATAATACAAATTCATTACTGAGTATAGTTCCTGGTGAAGAGTAAGCACTGAATGCTGACTAGCAGCAAACATTGGTCAATTCAATAGGTCCCCAACAATGGTACTGCAGGCACTTTACACAGTAGGGAGAAGGAAAAAATAGCTGCAGTCAGCAACAACTCAGTAAAGATTAGACATTCCTTACCTTTAAACTCCCACCCTGGATCTGGAGACAAATAGGTGTGGTGTAGGATAGCCAGAGAGAAATTCATTGACTCTTCAACTAGGTAGAACACTGAAATTCTGTTTTTGAGAATTCTGTTCTACTAGTATGTAGACAAATCCTTAACCTCTTTGTTTCCTTATCAAGCAGACATGCTAATTCTGTGTGAAATGAACTAATATGTCTCATTCTGCAATGTTGTAAATAAAGGAAATTTAAGTTAAATGGGCTATGAAAGTTAGTGATGTGACTTGAGTGACTATACTGGCAGACTGTTATGTACTTTATAGAACTACAGATAAACTTAAGATCCAGGATTTTAGATTCCTAGGATAAATATTCCAAACTCCTGAATACCTGTTTTTTTTCCAACGGTATTACTTTTTGGCATAACTCTTTAGCATACATGTTCTAAGAGAAAAGCACATGGTGGATTATGGTCAACAGCTCTTTTTGTAGGTAGGCTTTGTTCTCTTTTGCTTGTGCTTTTATATTCTTTGGGTAACAAAGTACATTACATAGGGTAGAGGTTGCCACTAAGCCTGCTGACACATTCACAAGGAGTTATAGCTCATAAGGCCCAGCAGT